>NC_056627.2:317869609-318137109 GCF_002870075.4 Lactuca sativa | reverse complement strand
TGTTTACTAAATATAGTCATATGGATTTTTCAACAGTTTTTACACATTTTTCCCCAATCACTGATGGTTTAGTATGGTTTTTGTCATGAATAGTTGCCCCATAGATGAAATAGATCAACTATTTGAACGCAAGTTGTTTGATAAAATGCCTAAGAGGGATTTATACACGCGATTCACATGTAAATCACATGTGATTCACATATGAATCACATGTGATTCATATGAAAATCGAATATAATTCACATATGATGCCATAAATAAATGTGATTCATATGTGAACCGCATGTGTTTCATATGTTAAATCACATGTAAATCACATATGTATTTTTTTGAGTGTTTTCGCATCAATCAATTTTTTTTTAATTTTCTTGTAGATTTGGAAGAAATTATTGTGAATATTGAAGAGGTGAAAATGATAAATTGAAGAAAATATGGAAATATTGACACGAAGACATAAAAATGTTTTGAAAATTTGTAGCATTTTTTTATATTTTATTTTGTATCGAATAAAATACTTATTCTACTGTGTTTATAGATTAGTAAATAAAATAAGTTTTCTTATGATTTCCTTATAAGTATTATAGTATATGAAATATTCATATATATAAATTTGTAAAAATATGAAAATATGTACCTAAAATGTTAATTTTTTTGATTAAAAAATTATTGCTTTTTCAAATATTCAAGTTTTTTTTTATTTTTTTTTATTTTATTGATTTTTAAAAAATTGCAATTTCTTTTAAAAATATGTTTTTCATTTTTTTTTTCAAAAATTCATGTTTTCTATAAAAAATTAATAAATCTGCACTTTTAAAAAAAATTCAAAAAACACTATTTTTAAAAAAAATCCAAAATTTTGATTTATTATGTAAATTTTTAGACATTTATATTAATATTTCAAATAACACAAAAAATTAAACATTATATGAGATTTATAAGATAACAATCATGCCCTTAATGAATTAATTTTGATCTAATGCTCCACTTTTATTTCTCAGGCTCACGAGAAACTATGAGTTCTCAATTGATCTCACCATATATATATATATATATATATATATATATATATATATATATATATATATATAGTGAGACAGAGAGAGATGTAGCTTCCTTTGAGATTAAAAATAAAATGGAGATCTTGAGATTCAACATCAGTCACATATTTTAAGTTTGCCGCTCTACCCTCCGACTTACTGGCGCGGCGAGCATGTTATAATCATAAATGATTATATAGCGTCATCCGTTCCTTTCTCTTACACCACCTTCCCCACCACCACAACCGCCACCACCACCACCACTACCACCACCTTTGACATCAGCCGACCCCACAACTGTCACCTCTATCACTCTTACCACCGCCACCTCTGTCACCACCACCTTTTCTTCCAACAAATATCATAATCATATATGATTACTCAGTCTGTGAAAACACACACATACACACACACACACACACACACATATATATATATATATATATATATATATATAATCATTTATGATTAGACATACGCTACTGCTGCCAGTATGCGGGAGCATTAGAGCAGCAAATGAGAAATATGTGGTTCAGGTTGAACATTAAGATCTCTACTTTTTTTTTTAATCTCAAGTGAACCGTCTCCTATATATATATATATATATATATATATATATATATATATATATATATATATATATATATATATATATATATATATCCATACTAGTTCATAACCCGTGGGAACCACGATTACAAAATTAATTAAACTTTCATATTTTTAGTTATATAAAATTATAATCGTTAATTTAAATAAATACGTGAAATTATATTACCTTATAATTTGTATTAATTCTATTTTAATTTTTATTCTAATGTTATTAAGTTAATATAATTGGAGTGAGAAATTTAAATTTTGAAATGTGAAATGGAGAATTAATAGTATGATAAGTGGCATTTACTAGTTAGGATGCCTAATAGGGTGACACTTGACAAAAAATAATAAAATATACATTAATTAAAAGATCTAATAGGATAACACATGTCAAAATGAGATTAACTTTTTTTTTATTAGAATAAGGATTATATATATATATATATATATATATATATATATATATATATATATATATATATATATATATATATATATATATATATAATCCTTATTCTAATAAAAAAAAAGTTAATCTCATTTTGACATGTGTTATCCTATTAGATTTTTTAATTAATGTATATTTTATTATTTTTTTGTCAAGTGTCACCCTATTAGGCATCCTAATTAGTAAATGCCACTTATCATACTATAATTCTCCATTTCAAATTTCAAATTTTAAATTTCTCACTCTAATTGTATTAACTTAATAACATTATAATACAAATTAAAATAAAATTAATACAAATTATAAAGTGATATAATTTCACGTATTTATTTAAATTAACGATTATAATTTTATATAACTAAAAAATTATGAAAGTTTAGTTAATTTTGTAACCGTGGTTCCCACGGGTTATGAACTAATATATATATATATATATATATATATATATATATATATATATATATATATATATATATATATATATATATATATATATATATATATATATATATATATATATATATATATATTTCCTATATGTATTAAGCTACCACTAAGTAGGTGTGTACATCATCCCAAAACAACAAAATTGTAATTTTTATTTATTAATTTTTTAGTTTTGATCATGCAATAGGATTATGTACTCCAACTTTGTTAGTTGTACTTTCAAGTTCAAATTCGTGGTTGTATGGGTGATTGTATTGGAATATAAGCATCTTTATTTCAAAAGTAAAAATTACTATTATCTTGATATGATGGTTAAAAAATACATTGTAATCCATAAATAAATACGAGGGCTTTGATATTTTGAATAAAAAATAACATATTTATTATTAATTGTGAGACTCATGTATTATATGGGTTAATTTAAAAAACATGTTAAATATAAAGGTCAAAATATGTGAGAACTTTGAATTTATAAGAAAATAAGAAAAAAATTAATTATTATAACCAAAAAGTTTTTTCCCTTTTAATTTAAAAAAAATAATTTAAATAAAGGAAAAAAACTAATGAGTTTTAATTTTTAGGAACTTTAAAATTAAGAGTTAAGTTTATTAATGAAATTAATATATGTTTATTACTATATTTGTTACAATTATTACATTAAAATATTATGTGAAATTTAGTAAAATAGAAAAACTAATAAAAAGACATGTGGAAAAAAATAAATTCAAAATAACCACAAAATGACATTTGGCAAATTGAATAAAAGTGTGACAAATGGCAAAAAAAAAACCTTCATTTATAAGAGAGGATATGACAAAACTGTAAAAATGGTTCATGTGGTATGTATTTTTTCTTGTTATTGGTCCAAACCATGACTTTTTTGGTTTCGTGGTCCTTTTGAGCTAGTTTCGTTAGGGATTTTGTCCATCGGTAAACTGAAATGACTTTAATACCATTGGATATTTATTTTCTATTTTTCTTTCATATTTTTACATCTAATACTTATTTATTTATTTAAATATATAATAAGTAAGAGTATCTCTCTCTGACATACACACACACAACTAGACTTTTCTTCTCTCTCGACTTGACTTTTCTAATCTTATACCTCTCCCTCATCAAACCAAAAGAAAATTCAACAAAAATATCCAATTCATATGTACCACAAAGAGTTTAGAACGCTTCTTAATTAATGTGGTCTCTAACATGAGGCATGGTGAAAGTATCGCATACCACCTAGTTCTAGCCCTTTTTCCAGTAGCCATCTTCATCTTCATCACATAGAAGAACAAGAAGAATGTAAAATCAAATGAGAAAGTCCACAAACAAAAATCTGATAAAGAAAATCCTTCCATAAACTTTCGCATCACCTGAGCAAGAAATTTGGTTTCTTCAGTGCCTGCAACGAAGTAAAATCCTCCCCTCTTCGTGGACCTTTCTTCTTCTTCTTCTTAACCATTAAAGCTCCATCGGCAGCTGCTTGTACCAGTCTCTCTTGCAAATAAGTGATTCATTTTTCCCTCTTGGCATCTAGAATTGAATCGATTTATAAAGTTGTTCCATCTTCTACTTTGCTAAAAACGACGTCATGGTTCTGATTCTTGATGAGAAGGGTTCTACCATGGGACCATGAGATTTTGTGGAGAAGAATACTTCATCATAACAGGAAGCAATACAAGAATCAGTAATCTGATTATGAGTGCAATGATTATGGTCTGGTTCAAACTGAAGAGATATTGAAGGATTAGAATAGCTAGAAGATAAGAGGATGGGAAGGATAGGCAAATATTATACAGATCTAAAAAGCTTCTTTTATCAGATTGTTGAGCTTACCCTTCATATGAATTGATCTGTGTAGGTTTAATGGGCCGAATTGAATTTTGACATTGATTCTCTGTAGTTAAATTATATGTTCAAAGGATTTTGATTTTGTGTTCATTGTTCGAAATTTTGAGGAAAAGGAAGACTAAAAAGGATGAACATCTGTTAGAGAAAACAAATACCATATTGGAAAGAGAAAGTCAAAGCGGGGTGTTAAGTCTAGGGAAAAAACAACAAGATGAATGAAAATAGGCGATTAGTGTGTCATCACCTGCAACTCTGATCACCTGCTCCGGTGACCTCCGACGATAACATGAAGATCAAAGGGGTGGGAGTTATCAAGTTCTTAGGGTTAAGGGGAAGTGTGTGTGTGTGTATGCACGCAATGGCGATGTCAAATTTGTTGTGATGCATCTCCTTCAAATGATTCAAGATGCTTAGCTCATTTTCCAATAACAAAACAAAGATAGAGGTGTGTGAGGTTTGTATGTTTTCTAGTTGCAGGACAATTATGTGTGTGTGTTTTAATTTAGTGTGTGTATGTATGTGATTTTATCATAAAAATCAATATGGAGAGAGACAGAGACTCTTATTTTTTTAATTATTTAAATAAATAAATAAGTATTAGATTTTAAAAAATAAAAGAAAAACAAAAAATAAATACCCAAGGGTACTAAAGTCATTTCAGTTTTACCAATGGACCAAATCTGTAACGAAACTAACTCAAAAGGACCACAAACCTAGAAAATTCGGGGTTTAGACCAGAACCCGGAAAAAAAACGCATACCACAGGGACCATTTTTGCTGTTTTGTCTTCTTATAATGATAATGAAAGTAAAATATGTTGCTATTTATCTCAATTTTACCAAATATAAATAAGACTATTTTTTTAACACAAAAGGTTTTATAACTAGAAAAAGTTGCAAAATACTAGTAAAAAAACAATTACATCAATGCAAAAGCTAAAATTTAAGATCACAACCAACCTATCCTAAACTAAAGAAAAATAAAGAAAAAAACATGCTTCAAAGGCTGAAGGGAGTGGTAGCACACAGGATTTTTGAAGCCATATATGATTTTTTGTAAAGCCATGTAGGATAGAGAAAATAATAGCATCCAAGTTGTTAAAATGTATGGAGTGGTAGCGTCCAAATGGTATGATATTTTTAACAAGTTTTCTTTTCTAAAAATGCAATAAAATAAAAAGAAAAGGAAAAAACATCAACCAATTACAACCCTTTACCTCACATCTCTCTCCTCTCTCCTATCTTTATGCCCGTAGGAAGGCATCCTTAGCAGGTCCCCTAGTGGGCGCTAGGGAGCGGTGTTCCAATTGCATAACGACATATTAGCAACAATCGATAGCGCTCCACTCCTCCTTACCTAATGATTAACCCAAAAACGCTCATGATCTACCTCTCACTCTACTGCACAAGAAGCCACTAACGAGATTAGGTGATTAGCCCACAAAGCCCCGAACCATATTGATGATAGGTTATGAGTATAACTACAAATCCTATGTGTTCATGCAACCCTAAAAATAAGGATCAAGGTTTTCACTAGTTGAACATGCATACTTGAATATCAAAGAGAAACCATAGTATGCTCCTATAATTTTCGAAATCCATAGAAAATTAGGGCTTAGTTACATACCTTTAAGATTGTTATTGCAAGAAATATTCAATCCTTGCTTAAAAGATCTTTAGTAGCAAGCGCCACAAGTGTCGCGCCTCTAATGGCTCACAAACAAACCAACCAACCAAGGATTACTATAGAGAGAGAGAAAGGAAGAAGAATTTCGGCTCTAAGCCTTTTTTTTTAAGAGTGCACAGCCGAAAATCTTTATGGTGTAGGGTGTATATAGGTGTTAAGAAGGTATTGGATTAGGCAGGTGTATCCAAGATTGATGGTTTTTGAGCATTCTAATACTTCTATGGTGTACATGCAACCCTATAAAACTTGGATCTATGTTTTCTCTATTATAAATGCAAATATTCAATATTCCAATGTTTCATCCTAACTAGCATAACAAGAAGTATATACAATACAAGAATCTAGTAGAATGACATACCTTTTAATTGAGCTTGAAGTCTTTAACCTTTAAGAGCCTAGTGCCCCAAGTGTTGCACCTCAAATGGTTCACACAACACCAAGAACCCTTGGAATAACTTGAGAATAAGGATACTTGCACCAAAATCTGGTTTTTCCTCTTATGTACACACACTAGTGCCCATTTCATGAACTAGGGACCTCTTTATATAGTGTGGAGGATTAGGGTTACATTCATGTAAACCCTAATACCCATGACCTTTCATTTCCATAGGATCCATGGGTTAAACACTCCATGGACTATCCATGAAAGCTTAGCCCAACCTAAATGAACTTGGCCCATCATATATATATATATATATATATATATATATATATATATATATATATATATATATATATATATATATATAAGAGTCCATACTTAATTAGTGTCATTTGATCACTAAATTAATTCTAAATTAATTCTTGATCAATTCTAATTAAATAATATGATTCCATATTAATATATTAGAACTTATAATATATTAATATAAATCATAAGTATCCTTTTTCTCATTTTTTCTATCCGTTTTTTCTGATGCCATGTAACCCAAATGGACCATGCCAAATCGGGTCAAGTACATACCAACTATATTTATGGACTTAGACACTAATCCAACAGTCTCCCACTTGGATAAGTCTAAAACTATTATTGCGTATGACTTCAAAAGCCGACTAGCAATCGTAGCTCTTAAAGCTGCTGTCGAACTCTGACCTAGTTAATGACTTGTCCATTAGATAAGGGGTCATATATTCCTCCATTCTAGATATCATATGGACTGAGACATGGATTATAATCATTCTCTCTGTCTATTTTTTATTTCCTGATTTCCAATTTATGACAACTAACTAATTGAACAAATCAAATCAGTCTAGGCTTGGCCAAGCACTTAGGGGTGTCATCACTAAATCATCGAGGGGCCCACATATATCGCTTTTGTCCCTCCAAGGTAAAAGGAATGGATAAACTTCGACTCATATGCTTGTCCTACTACTTGCTGAATCATACACAAAGGCACGTTTTATAACATCGAGTTACCAATGCGTTTTCGTACAGTCAATGTATAATCAACTCATAGTCAACAGCTCAGATCTCTAGGTTTGAAGAATATAAGATATTATCGTCTCGTAATCACTTGTGATAAAATCCATGAAGTCAGTCAAAATGAGCATGGGTTTAAACCAATACTCGAATCTCATTCCAGGAGCACTCATGAATGTTCTAGCAACTCTTGCTATGTCCAACACCTTAGACATCTACAAACCCAATTAATGACAGTCTTGCCTTAATGCCTACTTCCAACGTATTATCGACTGTGGATGGTTTGGATAACTTAGTCATTCGGGAAGAATGACCTAGTTATTCTAGAAGTCAAAACATGCAAAGTGACACACAAGAATAATCGAATCCAATATGGTCTCAGAACGTATGAATATAAATAAAACATCTTTTATTTATCACCATATTGATTACACATTATTCGTTGTATAAGTTTCATATAATCAACTTAATACTTGAATTAAAACAATAGTCATGCCATGCTCCAAGCATGCACACTATGTTTGTCCAAACAATAGTTATGTCATACACCAAGTATGCACACTATGTTTGTCTATGATCCTTACTTTGTGGAATAGATCAACCGAACGTAATTCAATGATTCTCATTTCACAATCCCAAAACCTTATCGTAAATGTAAGAATTCCAAATTCCTGCCATTTACCGAAATTTGTTAGATTCTAAACTTATATGCATTGATCCTCGACTATGCACAAAGTCACAAAGACTTGTCAACAGACATTATAGAATACTCCAATGGAGATCAATTCCATGGAAACGAAGTCTCAAACTCAAAGTACATTGCTTTTGAACATCCTTCTTGCATTAAGTTTTCTAATCAAACACAGATTGAATAACTTCCACCTATGGAGACATTTCCATATTCCCATTTTGACTATCACTTCTGAACAAGAGCTACTTTTTACAGAATATGTCAATATGTTCATTTCCAAAAATTTACACAATACTTCCAACTGTTCATGAGCAACCAATCTTTGGTAAAACCTCAAATTGTCCTCAATAATTGCTTAATCATTTTAGTCATATCCAATTCTAGACCTTTTCACTTCTTAATGCCCTAGGCATTTGGAAAATTTAGAAAGAATAAATATTATAGCACATGTGATTGATCCTATACCCGAAGCATATGGGACACGATTCATGATGTCTCACATAAAGACATGATCCTAGGCCAGTCTTTTGCTACAATATTTTCTTTTATATTTGCCATATTTTCATAATTCGTTTATGAAGAGGGATGTGACACCCGATTTCCCAGGTACATAATATTATAATTTGAATTGTGTTGAAGTGACTCGACGAGTTGGTGCTTAGACTCATCGAGTCAGGTCGCGAATGGGTGACGTGGAAAGTGATTAGACTCGACGAGTCAGGGGAGTGCACTCGCCGAGTCAGAGCTGACGAAAGAAACCCTAATTTCTCGGGTTTGGGACCTATTTAAGGACCCTTATAGCCACCATTTGCGGCTACCAGACCCATGAGAGAAACCCTTAGAATGCTTGAGTGTTTGTGAGAGGGAAGAAGCCATTATTTGATCTTTGTGGGTTGGTTTTGTAAGAAGAAGGTGGTTCTAGCTTAGAGGAGGCCAAGGAGGTTGCATATCTGTGGATCTCAAGCAAAGAACATCATCCTTGAGGTAGCATATCGATCATTTTTTTGTTTTGTTGAAGAATCCATGGATCTAGGGTTTTCTATACCCTTTATTGGGATGATTTGTTGGAAATATGGTCCCTTATCATATTTAGGCTTCGGATCTGGACCCATAGTGGTCCAAAGAGCTTTATCCATATTGATCTATGATGAGTTATGGAAGAAATGGACTTAGGATGTTCTATTTGGGGCTAATTCTTCAAGTAGAGTTATTTGGACCTTGCATGAGTATCAAGTTCAAACCTTTACGTGTTTATTGAGCTTAGGAAGGTCAGATCTATGGATTAGAGAAACAGATCTGACCTCAAAAGGCCATTTGAGTTCGAGCATAGAATGAACTCACCGAGTCCATGAGCAGACTCGACGAGTCGGACTGGGTTGTCCCGTGACTCATAGTTGGTGACTCGCTGAGTTGGGGGAGTGACTCGGTAATTCAGTTGGGATTTAAGGAACTTGAGTTCACGTCTGAACTCGCCGAGTCAACGCCTGACTCGACAAGTTGAGTCAAAGGGTGGCCATTGACCAACGTTGACCATAGTTGACTTGTGTTGACTTTAAGGCATTAGTCAAACTAAGTCAGGGAGGTGTTAATTAGAGATGTATTTATGCTATAGGAGGAATCTAGGTCGGAAGATTGAGCACGAGTGATTATCCGACATCTTCGAGGTGAGTCTTCTCTTTATGCCTTACCCAATGGGGTAATTATGTGTGACCAGAAGGTCTTATGTGTATGATGAATATGTAATGTATGTTGTATATGTAATATGTTATGATATGAGTATGATGATGTGGACCGGAAGGCCAGGATGATATGGACCGGAAGGTCAACAGAGTTATGGGATGGAAATCCCCTGAGACACTTGGATCGGAAGATCCCATGGAGTTATGGCCTGGAAAGGCGTATGTGCTGTATGTGGTATTTTGGGGAACTCACTAAGCATTTATGCTTACCGTTTGCGTGTTATGTGTTTCTGGTACCAGTGATGATCGCGGAAAGGCGCCGACACGATCAGTACACACTTGTGGTGGAGGTGTTTTGAGATTCTGGGGATTGTGATTTGTGCTTATGTTATGTGAAAAACAATTGATACACATTTTTGAGAATTGTGATTGGAGTATTTTTATTAATTTAAAAATGAAAAAATTGTTTTGAAATTTCATGGTGTTACAAGTTGGTATTAGAGCCTTGGTTTGAGGGATTCAGATTCATCTTCGGGTGTATTTGAACTCAAACTGAGGATTTGAGAAAGTTTTCATAAATAAACAATTTTTCCTAAAAGAATAAAAAGGAATTGAGGAAACAAAAGAAAGCAGTCTGTACGATCAGCCAGCGCCCGAACTGTGATTTCCTAAATTACCCTTACATTATGTCTTATGAGATATGTTTTAATGTGATATGCATGCTAGAGTAGGCTAGGTATTCATATTAGGACTAGAGTGGCATGATATGTGATGCCCTAGCCTAGGAAGATTTCTGCTACTATGAGACGCTTGTGAGTGAATAGGTAGCAATGAGGTGCTATGAGGATCTACCGGAGGGTAGCTTATGTGCGGCAAGAGATAGGGTACTTGTGACTTGGGATCCTTGGAGGGTGACTTGGAATGAATACTGATGCGGTATGAAAGGTAGTATAGGGACCGTACTATTCGAAACACCGGATCAGTGTGCAGTCCAAGTAGGAATCCTTAGGATACTAGGAAACAAGTAGGGTTGAGTTATCGAGTGCGAGTACGCTCGAGCGGGTCCCTGATATTTTTATGTTGTATTTCAGAGACATCATGGTTGGGACACGCCACAGACCGGGGACTAGCGAGGGGGTGTGAGCGATGAGGAGCTCCGCTAGATGATTCATGATGAGGTGGCTGCAGCCATCCGAGCTGAGATACCAGAGATGTTCGGGTCTATCAAGACCACGCTGATTGTGACCTTTGATGAGCGGTACACCGCTCTTACTGATGTTGTTGTTGTTGCGGCCACCACAGTCGTCGCTGCTGCCACGGCACAGGGGGTGACTCGTTGCTGTATCGGGAGTTAAGCAACACGAAGCCACCAGAGTTTGATAAGACGCAGGATCCTATTGCTGCGATGAGATGGATATCTGATATCGAGGGATACTTCTACACCTGTTTGTGTCCAGAGCATGTGAGGGTTCGGTTTGCACTGAACCGGCTTCGCTTGGGAGCGAAGGATTGGTGGAAATTTTTGACGGCACATTTTACTTTTGCGGAGATCTCAGCGATGACCTGGGAGAGGTTCAACACTATGTTCAGAGACGAGTAAGTTCCCCCGGTGGAAAGGGAACAGTTGGCCCAGGAGTTCTTGACCCTCAAGAAGGGTACTGAGTCAGTTACTGTGATCACCAAGAAGTTTCATGAGAGGGCGATGTTCTGCCCTGAGCACGTGTCGTCTGAGCAGGCACGCATGAGCCGGTACTTGAGCATTCTAAGGAGGGATATTCGAGAGTTCGTGGCGAACTCGACTTACCGAACATTTTCCGATCTCCAAGCAAATGCACGGAAAAAGGGAGATTGAGCTGGAGACTCAGGTCAGAGAGGAGGCCGAGTCTCAGAGGGTGGAGAGGCGGCCGGCATAGTCTTAGCCGGTAGCCAAGCAAGAAAAGCCCGCCGATTCGAGAGCTAGAGGCCAGAAGGGCCGCACTTACGGAAAGTGCGGCAAGGGACATGAGGGGGTCTGTCGATCAGGTGCTTGCTACAAATGTGGCATGGAAGGGCATATAGCCAAGGATTGCCCCAAGGGATTCATGGTTTGTTTTCATTGCGACCAGACAGGCCATCGGAAGGCCGAGTGCCCGCAACTGCGGGGGACATCACAGGGGGCACCGCAGGGATCTGCCACTGCCGCCGTGCGAGTTACTAAGGTTCGGTCGGTGGAGGCCGAGGCACCGAAGGCTCGCGGGGGAGCCTTCCAGTTGACAGCGGAGGAGGTCCGCGCAGCGCCCGACGTCATGGCTGTTATGTATTCTGTTATTATTTGTTTATGATGAGATCTTGTGTTTATATTATGATATGCATAGGTACTTTTCCTTTTGAATTTTGTACCTGCTTTGATGTTGTTTGACTCGGGTGTGAGTCGGTCATTTGTGTCATTAGCATTCAGTAGACACATCAGTATCCAGTGAGAGGCGATGAGTCGACCTCTACGAGTTTCTATATCTGACGAGCGAGTAGTGTATGCCACGGACGTGATTCGAGGGTGTGTACTTGAGATCTTCGGCATTGGTTTTTCGATAGATCGGGTCTCGATTGCGATGGGGGACGTATGTGTTATCGTGGGCATGGATTGTTTGAGCCGATTTGGGGCTATGATAGACTGCGAGCAGCAATTGATGACGATTCAAGATCCTAGTGGGGGAGTGCTGACAGTCTATAGCAAGGGAACTCGAAGTGGGTCAACATTCTGTTCGGCTGCCAGAGCGAGGCAGAGTTTGCAGCAGGGCTGCAAGGGGTTCGTAGCTTATGTGATGGATACCCGGGAGGTCGCAAGGAGGCCAAGTTTAGTTGATGATGTTCCGATAGTGCGTGAGTTCCCAGATGTATTTCCCAAGGAGTTGTCGGGTGTGCCTCCCGAGAGGCAGGTGGAGTTTCGAATTGATTTGGTTCCGGGGGCAGCGCCTATCGCTAAGGAACGTTATCTCCTTGCACCGCGAGACATGCAAGAGTTATCCTCATAGCTTCAGGAGCTGTTGGGGAAAGGGTTTATTCGACCGAGCAACTCGCCTTGGGGGAGCGCCGATCCTTTTTGTCAAGAAAAAGGATGGTTCACACTGGATGTGCATCGACTATCGGGAGCTAAACAAGTTAACGGTCAAGAACCGTTATCCGTTGCCGAGGATTGATGATTTGTTCGATCAGCTTCAGGGGGCATCTTGGTTTTCCAAGATAGACTTGAGGTCTGGATATCACCAAATGAGGGTGCGTGATGAGGATATCTAGAAGACAACGTTCCAACGCGATACATGCACTATGAGTTTGTAGTGATGCCTTTTGGGCTCACCAATGCACCAGCAACGTTCATGGATCTCATGAACAGGGTATGTCGGCCGCTGTTGGATCGATCGGTGATCGTGTTTATTGATGATATTCTAGTGTATTCTAGATCCCGAGAACAACATGAGGAGCATTTGAGGGAGATCCTCGGGGTATTGAGGTCGGAGAGGCTTTATTCCAAATTCTCCAAGTGTGATTTTTGGTTATGAGAGGTCCAGTTCTTGGGGCATCTTGTTAATCAAAATGGGATATTGGTCGACCGGCCAAGATTGAGGCGGTGATGAGTTGGAAAGTACCGAAGTCCGGCACGGAGATCAGGAGTTTTCTAGGGTTGGCCGGTTATTATCATAGATTCATTCAGGATTTCTCGAAGATTGCAGTGCCACTCACTAGGTTGACCCGGAAGGGTGTTGCTTTCTCATGGGGTCTGGAGCAGCAGACCTCGTTTGAGACTCTTCGGCGGAAGTTGTGCGAAGCCCCGGTGTTATCCCTTCCAGAGGGAGTTGAGAATTTTGTGGTATACTGTGATGCATCGATATCAGGGTTGGGTGCAATGCTTATGCATAGGGGGCATGTGATAGCATATGCATCGAGGCAGATGAAGCCTCATGAGGCGAGGTATCCCACTCACGATCTGGAGTTGGGAGCAGTGGTTTTCGCTCTCAAGATCTGGCGCCACTATTTGTACGGGTTCGTTGTACCATTTACACGGACCACAAGAGTTTGAAGTATTTGATGGATCAGCCCAACCTGAATATGCAGCAAAAGAGATGGTTGGATGTGGTGAAGGATTACGATTGTGAGATCTTGTACCACCTGGGCAAGGAGAATGCGGTAGTCGATGCCCTGATTTGTACGACAGAGAGTGCCCCGATACGAGGCATGTGTAAGAGAATGACCGTGATGACTCCGGTGTTAGATACCATTCGTGAGGCCCAGGCAGAGGCTGTGAGACCGGAGAACCATAAGAAGGAGCGAGTGTTTGGGCAGGTATCCGAGTTTGTGACTGATAGCCGAGGGCTTATGACTTTTCATGGTCGGATTTGGGTGCCGTTTATAGTTGGGGCACGTAGTGTTTTGATGGAGGAGGCGCATAGATCGAGATTCTCGATCCATCCCGGGGCCACTAAGATGTATTTGGATCTGAAGAGAGAATATTGGTGACCTTGTATGAAGAGAGATGTTGCATGGATTGTAGAGAGGTGCTTGACTTGTCGTCAGGTTAAGGCCGAGCACCAGCATCCGCATGGCACGTTGCAGACACTTGAGGTTCCCCAGTAGAAGTGGGAATAGATTTCTATGGATTTCATCACCAAACTGCCTAGAACCCCGAGGGGTGTCGATGCAATTTGGGTGATTGTGGATCGATTGACGAAGAGTGTTCACTTCCTTGCTATCAGTGAGAGCTCTTCTGCAGTGAAGTTGGCATAGATATATGTGACGGAGGTGGTGTCTCGACATGGGGTGCCGATCTCGATTGTGTCAGATCAAGATGTACGTTTTACTTCCAGGTTCTGGAAGAAGTTTCATGAGGAGTTGGGTACGAGATTGCATTTCAGCACTGCTTATCACCCTCAGACCGACGGTCAGAGTGAGCGGACTATCCAGACACTCGAGGACATGCTTCAGGCATGTGTATTAGACTTCGGAGGAAGTTGGGACACGTATCTGCCTTTGGCTGAGTTTTCCTATAACAACATCCACCATTCGAGCATCGGTATGCCTCCCTTCAAGCTGTTGTATGGAAGGAGGTGTCGAACTCCCAATTTTTGGGGAGAGGTAGGGTAGCGTGTGACGAGTAGTACGGAGATAGTGCTCCAGACGACTAAGCAGATTCAGCAGGACAGGCAGAGGTTGTTGACGTCTCAGAGTCGCCAGAAGAGCTACACGGATAGGCGAAGCTCAGAGCTCGAGTTTCAGATTGGTGATTTCGTTCTCCTAAAGGTATCACCTTGGAAAGGTGTGATTCGATTCAGGAAGAGAGGCAAGTTGGGGCCTCGATATATCGATCCATTCAGGGTGAAAGCTAGGGTGAGCAGAGTAGCGTATCGTTTGAAGCTACCTGCCGAGTTGAGTCAGATTCATGATACCTTCCACGTGTCTTAGTTGAGGAAGTGTATTGCCGATGAGTCAGCAGTGGTTCCAATAGAGGACATTCAGGTGGATGCGATCCTGAACTATGTTGTGAGGCCGATCGTGATCCGAGATAGAGGATCAAGGTTCTGAGGAACAAGGAGGTGTCCTTGGTTCAGGTCCAGTGCCAACATCGGAAGGGGTCCGAGCTGACTTGGGAGCCGGAGTTAGAGATGCGGAGCAGTATCCAGAGTTGTTTGCATAGCGAGACTTTGGGGGCAAAGTCTAATTCTAGTGGGGGAGAATTGTAACGCCCGGTTTCCCAGGTACATAATATTATAATTTCAATTGTGTTGAGGTGACTCGACGAGTTGGTGCTTAGACTCGTCGAGTCAGGTCGCGAATGGGTGACGTGGAAAATGATTAGCCTCGTCGAGTCAGGGGAGTGCACTCGCCGAGTCAGAGCTAACGAAAGAAACCCTAATTTCTCGGGTTTAGGACCTATTTAAGGACCCTTATGGCCACTATTTCCGGCTACCAGACCCATGAGAGAAACCCTTAGAGTGCTTGAGCGTTTGTGAGAGGGAAGAAGCCATTATTTGATCTTTGTGGGTTGGTTTTGCAAGAAGAAGGTGGTTCCAGCTTAGAGGAGGTGAAGGAGGTTGCATATCTGTGGATCTCAAGTAAAGAACATCATCCTTGAGGTAGCATATCGATCACTTTTCTGTTTTGTTGAAGAATCCATGGATCTAGGGTTTTCTATACCCTTTATTGGGATGATTTGTTGTAAATATAGTCCCTTGTGATGTTTAGGCTTCGGATCTGGACCCATAGTGGTCCAGAGAGCTTTATCCATCTTGCTTTATGATGAGTTTTGGAAGAAATGGACTTAGGATGTTGTATTTGGGGCTAATTCTTCAAGTAGAGTTATTTGGACCTTGCATGAATATCAAGTTCGAACCTTTACGTGTTTATTGAGCTTAGGAAGGTCAGTTCTATGGATTAGAGGAACAGATCTAACCTCAAAAGGCCATTTGAGTTCGAGCATGGAATAAACTCGCCGAGTCCATGAGAAGACTCGACGAGTCAGACCGGGTTGTCCTGTGACTCACAGTTGGTGACTCGCAGAGTTAGGGGAGTGACTCGGTGATTCAGTTAGGATTTAGGGAACTTGAGTTAACGTCTGAACTCGTCGAGTCAGTGCCTGACTCGACGAGTTGGGTCAAAGGTTGGCCATTGACCAACATTGACCATAGTTGACTTGTGTTGACTTTAGGGCATTAGTCAAACTAATTCAAGGAGGTGTTAATTAGAGATGTATTTATGCTAGAGGAGGAAGCAGGATCGAAGATTGAGCACGAGTGATTATCCGACATCTTCGAGGTGAGTCTTCTCACTATGCCTTACCCGATGGGGTAATTATGTGTGACCAGAAGGTCTTATGTGTATGATGAATATGTAATGTATGTTGTATATGTAATATGTTATGATATGAGTATGATGATGTGTACCGGAAGGTCAGGATGATATGGACTGGAAGGTCAACAGAGTATGGACCGGAAGGTCAACAGAGTTATGGGATGGAAATCCCCTGAGACACTTGGATCGGAAGATCCCATGGAGTTATGGCCTAGAAAGGTGTATGTGCTGTATGTGGTATTTTGGGGAGCTCACTAAGTATTTATGCTTACCGTTTGCGTGTTATGTGTTTCAGGTACCAGTGATGATCGCGAAAAGGCGCCGACATGATCAGTACATACTTGTAGTGGATACGTTTTGAGATTCTAGGGATTGTGATTTGTGCTTATGTTATGTGAAAAACAATTGATACACGTTTTTGAGAATTGTGATTGGAGTATTTTTATTAATTTAAAAATGAAAAATTGTTTTGAAATTTCATGGTGTTACAAGGGATGCCGTAATCATAATCGAATATTGAGAACATAATATATATAGAATTTCCTTATGTTGAACCATTCCAACATAAAATTCATATATATATCCTTGACTAAAGATGAATAAAATCTGAATCTAAGTTTTTAGAATTGAAATGAAGGATAATTATAATTTATTCTCCCTTAATTATAGCAAAACAATGTTTCCCAATTGAAACTTTTGTTTTCTATAATTAACATTGCTAACTTATAACACTTATCATAATTATCATGCTCCCACTAACATGATGATTATTAGCATAACACTTATGCTCCCACTAGCTTTGACATGTACTCAGAAATCAGCTGGACTTCTAGAAATCAATACTTTATTGACTTTCTCACCAAAGTTCAGATTTATGATACGAGATGCTTTGATAAAACTTTATCAAAATTATACACCTTTCCTTAAATAGTACACATGTGTGTCTAAAAAATCTTAGAACAATGAAAAGGGATGTCGTAATCATAGTCCCAAATGTTTAGACCATTGCAATTTCTCACAAGTCCATGTTAGTGTGCCAGTTAACCACACATGCTCCACTAACGACTTTAAGAATGCAAATATCATGATTGCTATCTACTTAAAATCTACTTAGTGAAAGCGTTTCCTCACCATTATTTTCATGAATCGGAGAGAAACCTTATGACACTTAGATTTTATGGTGTATGTGTTCTTATCCATGTGAATTTGTCAAAACCATAATCACAAGACAAGATTAATTATAAATCCAAACTCATATGGATCGAACTTGTGCAATCTTAAATTCTTGCCACCTGGTAGCACAAGGGCCTGCCATTGCTTTCAAGTAGTTACGCAAACAATTGAGAACTTGTAGAACTCAGATGAATAGTCAACTTTAACTGGAATGGGCACAAAATGTGACATCCCTATTTTCACAGCTAGAAAAGACCGATTTTGTTTATGCTTTGTTTAAAAATTAGAGTAACATTTTAAATAAAAGTGTTGCGGAATTTGTTCCCAGTAAAACATGATAAGTATGTTATCAAAACATCTCCGAAGAAAAGTATTTTTATTCATTTTAAAACATTTGGGATGCCATCGTCAATACAGAAACATAAGCATAAACATAACTTACATTCATTATCACTAGTGATTTACATCTCCTTAATCTCTCAGTGTAGTGTAGCCTTATGTCGACACTTGTGATACAATTAAACTGAGTGGGTCAGGTTGGGAAACCTGGTGAATACATAGAATTTTCAACCCACAATAATATAGTTAATTTGTTTCTTCACATAATACATGTCAAACAATTAACCCGCTTACCCATCCCCATTTTCTTCATTTAATATTCCCTAAAGAACTATCTTAAGGGTCATCTCTTATATCGTATTTACCACTCATCTCTTTACATCGCATTTCCTTATATGTTCCTTCCTAAGGATCATCTCCTACATCCCATAGACATAAATGATTCGGGGATTACTCCCTCCATACGTGCCTAGTAAGGGTTGGGGTATCATCGCATGAATACGTAGTTACAACATCGCTTGAACTCATAACTCATAGTAAGGGTTAGAGTATCATCACATGAATACATAGTTACAACATCGCCTGAACTCGTAATTCATCACCTATAGGTTATGAGCCTGCTGGTGTTTCCACGGGGTTGTCTAGAATAGTCCGTGGTCGCCATCTATACTCTGGTAGATGACTACATCGCCACATTGTCGGTTAAGGTTATGGTATCTCCTTTCATCCTACATCACCTATTCACCATCATCTATTTACCTAATTATCATCACCTATCTCTCATCATTTTATTTCATCACACACCAACTATTTCATCTACCCATGCTTTATCCCAACATATTTGTAGATATAAAATAAATATACAGTTTAAATCATTTAAAACATGTATAAAATCATTTATCCAGCATAGACAGCCAGTATTCAAATAATATGCACACATAACACGTAATTTATATAAAATACTTCATATCTATGTGTAAGATCAAAGTAACTATGCACTCACCTGAAAGGTGGTGACTCGGCACTCGAACACCACTTCGTTATCTCAAAACAATTTTCCCTCGACAAAAACCTAGTATCAATATCACTAGGGTATAGTCTGACGTTAACCACGACTAATTAATAGTCTAACTATTATTACTATTATCTAAGTGCGACACAATACTTTTCACCCACTATATACAGACGAGGGCAGACATGGTACACCGGTGGGCATGATCATTTTGGCATAAAAGCACTTGTGAATCCAGCAACCCAAGCGGCCCTCCAAACCGCAAGTGGTTAAAAGATATTATAACGGAATTATATAACCCATAACAATACCCAAATAATTATTCTAAGGACCTAATAACATTACTATAATTATTTAAAAGCTATATTAAAAATAGCATAGGCGTAGCCCACTTACAGCGGGTTTTCTCGAAAACCGAGCTCCGTTTGGAGCAGCATTTCTGAACCGAAAGACCCTTTTTCTCGAGACTCCGGGAGCCTCGGGGCTTCCTTTGGGTGCTAGGGGTTTACCTAGACTTTAGGGGATTAAGGGGAGCTAGAGAGAAATTTTAGAGAGAGAAAGAAGAATGGGATGGTGTGAGGAATTGTTTTCACGTTGTGAAACATAATTTCATGTTGTGACCTACTGGAGACAGCCAGGCACAATCTGGTGCTGACATGTGGCATCACACATAGGGTGGAAATCAACTGATTTTCAAAAATTCATAACTTTCGAATACGAGCTATGTTTTCGACGTTCTTTTTTTCCACGCGTAGGTAAAAACATGATCTACAACTTTCCTTTAGACTCTGTCAGCTAATTCTTGACCAATCTTAAATTTAACAATAGCAGGAGATTAGATTGTTAAATAACCACGAAGAATTCGTAACTCCTTCATACGGAATCCGTTTTCATCTGTATTTTTATCATTGAGTTCCTATTAATGAGATCTTCAACTTTCATTTAGGTTGTGTATGCCGAAAACAGCTCGAACTAAAATTCGAGTTTCGGGCCTTGCACTATTGTGTCAAATCTTAGAAAAATCATAACTTCCTCATACGAAGTAGGATTTGAGTGTTCTTTTTATGGACGCTCTAGGTTTAACGTATACTACAACTTTTGTTTAGATTAATAAGGCTAAAAGGTCCTTTATCAAAAATTCACTATTTACATCTCCTGGTGCTGTGTCGGTTTTGTCGTGAAACTTCGACGGACCATAACTTCTTCGTTATAACTCGGATTTCGGCGTTCTTTATATGTACGGAAACCTTTATACATATTCTACAACTTGTTTAAGATTATTTATTCTAAATAATCTTTTGCCGAAAAGTCATTTTTGACACTTATTGCCTCTAAATTGACTAGCCCGGATCTACGGGCGTTACAATTATCTCCCCCTTAGGATGATTACGTCCCAGAATCATCAACGAAATAGGGTTGTATAATGACTCCATATGTTATCTTTTCATCCTAGGTATTAATTGTAACTCGTATGTTCCTTCGAATTAACTTCTTTAACTGCAAGCGGTGTTCGATCTTGCACCTACTCCCTATCTAACATTAGACTCCAATATATGACCTTCAAGTTACAATCGCGATCCTTACTAGAGACTCCTTCTTCTTCTTAACGAACTATTTGATTTCCACAATAGACCGATGGGTCATGTTCTAATGACCTCTCATCATATGATGCGTTACTTGGACTCAGGTCTTTTAGAGTCAAATTCCAGAACAGACTATACCTTCCTTCATGTTCTAATCATATCTAAAATGGTAGCATTTCTAGCTACAAGCAACTATCGCGATACCTCTATCGATTGATTTGATTATCAATCTTCCGGCTTAATTCAGATGTTACATCAAACTTGGTTCTCTAAACCACGTAACATACTCCTCGTATTCGGACTCAATTTGATATGACCAGTAGGGTCGGAATAACAACAATCTTCTTAGTCTTTGTAGAAACAATGGTAACGACATACTTGAATAAAATGAATTCAATTACTAGCTCCTTGGTAACCTTGTGACTTTCCCTAATCTAAGTGTGAGTCCTGTGCTTCCAGTAGTATAGGCCTCTACTACCATTCACACCTACTCATACTCGTCCCAAGTATTGTCTTGCAGTTTTCCAATTAACCATACAAAAAAATACATAACAACTTGACACATCAGATAACAAAATGAGGGTTTATATTGTTTCTTGAAACTGTTACATAGGTGTTCAAGTTTACCCTATACTATGCCTCTAATAGGCTACACTTCCTAATACTATCCACATGGCTACTTCATATCTTGATCTTCGGATATGAAGTCATCATCCTTGGTTCCTAACGTTGTTATTTGCTTCATCGAGGATCATGTGGAATGCCCTTGGCTTTGGTGGTTCATTTGGTTTTTCTACTTCATTTTTCTTTGGACAGTTCTACGAAATATGCCCATCATTTCCACATTCGTATCACTTCTTGTTGTCGAATGTACAATCTCTAGAATAGTGACCAGTCCGACCACACTTATAGCACGTTACTTTTCAATCGCATCTTCCGAAATGCTTCTTCTTGCACTTCTCGCACCATCTTGCCTCATTTCCTATTTCTTCTCCAGACTTCAGAGATTTGCTCTCCTTGTTGGACCTTGAAGATCCTTCAAACTTCCTCTTCTCTCTAATTTCAACCTTGATGACGGCTCTTCCCTTGATCATATCCTCAACAGACTTGATAGCCCAGATAGCTGTCTCTAGAGTAGGCGCCAGACGTACTGGCACCGCATACTCCCAAGGAAGTCTCTTTGCATACTTGTCGATTTTTGTCAGCTCTTCTGGGACAAGAATCAAGGCAAACTCCATTTTCTATGTGAAGTTGTTGGTGTAATCATCCATGGATATGCTTCCTTTCTTCAGAGTGAGAAATTAGTTCTCTAGCTCGAGCAGGTTTTGGGCTGAGCAGTACTTGCGTTTGAACTTCACCAAAAACTATGTCTATGTCAGTTGCAGGGTCTCATTGGGGCTCAGAGTCTTCCCCAAGGTATTCCACCAGCGCACAACACCTTCTCGGAATTGACGTACTGCAAAGGTGGTTTGTAACTTGCCTATGCAACCACACGTCATGAAAGCTAACTCCATCTACGAGATCCAATTAATGACTCAGATCGGATCTTCCTTTCTAGTGAAATTCGATGGCTTACAAATCAGAAAATCCTTGTGCTTGCATCCATTCCTCTCGACTCCATCATAGTGGTTGTTTTGTCGAACTATTGGTGGGTTGGCTTGACCAACGGTCCCACTGTAGTTCCCTCCTTCTGACTGCCCATTGTTCAATTTGGGCTGTTCAACTGGCATTGTAGGTTCGTCCCTATTTTCATGCAACATCTTCCTCATCTCTTCCCGTTGTTCAGCCTACATAGCCCGTATCATGGCTTGTACTCCGACCATTGTAATTGGCTCAGGAGCATCTGCTACAACAGGTATTTGTTCAATCACTGGTGGTTGATTCTTGTTCCCAATTGCATTCCCGGTTTAACGTATACTACAAATTTTGTTTATATATCTAAGGCTAAAAAGTCCTTTATCAAAAATTCACTATTTACATCTCCCGGTGTCGTGCCGGTTTTGCCGTAAAACTTCGACAGGCAATAACTACTTCGTTATAACTCGGATTTCGGCTTTCTTTATATGTATAGAAACCTTTAGACATATTCTACAACTTGGTTAAGATTATTTATTCTAAATAATCTTTTGCCGAAAAGTCGTTTTCAACACTTATTGCCTCTAAATTGACTAGCCCGGATCTGCGGGCTTTACACAAAAATAGGAATATGTCAACACGATAGGTTACAAACCTTAAGTCGTGTTCTAGTGATAAACTACAGGTTTTATTCTTGATTATTTCTTGAAACTCTTTCAGGATCTTTTAGACTCCCACTATCCTCTTGACATATAAGACTCTCTTGCCAATAACCATTCCTTGATAGACAATTATTCATGGATAGTGTGGATTCTTATCAAGACAAACACTTCACACAATTGGCCTTAGTTGGTCTTTGTTTTCTCCAAAACATCACAAATTACCAATTTGAAATGTACAAGAGTAGAAAACATTTTACTCTACATTTGACAAGTTTATAAACTTTCTTTAAGATATGTCACTCAAGTTACAATCTTGGAGTATGACTCTAAGAATTTTTTTGGAACGAAGTATGACTCATCTTCTTGATTTAACCATTTCAACAATTCAAGATTCCTATTCTTAGCCATAGGAATGCACTAAGATGTCCTTAGAGGACTAATTGTGATATGATTTCTTAATCATTAAGATGATCACAAAACATGATACTAATGTACTCTCCCATCTTTTCAGATTTGAGAAACGTTTATCTTTCTGCCTAATTTGATTCTTCTTATTCGTTCTGCCATACATCAAAACTTTTCCAACGTTTCAGAATTATAATTAAACTTGTAAGTATAACCATATTTACTAAACTTTAGTAAATCATGACGAATAGTCTTATCGATCTTTTGTGGTGTACTTGAACAATGCACAAGAATGTGTACTCGATCACTTAGTCCTTCACTTGAATCACATATACATGTGAACAAGGTATTAGTCTTAATTTTCCAAAGATGAAAATTCTCATTCATCATACAATACAACTTGCATGATTCCAAGTTTCTATCCAACTGAAACTTGGGTGATGAGAATCTTTCTTAATTTGGTAAATTTAGACACTACCACAAAAGAAAGAATCAAATTCATATTTCCAATATTGCTAGAAACATATAAACATCAATTTTCCATAAATGCAATTGCAAATAGATTTAAAATAAAACAAAACAAAATTTTATATATTTATAAAATGCGGAAACAAACTTTTCCTTACAATGCAAATTTAAATGAAAATTATGCTATTACATATTTCCTAGCAATCTATCATAACTCCTAAGCAGCAGCTCAAAAATCCGATCTTCAAATCATGCGATTGAAATCCATCTTCGCGATCAGATTCAACATACTCTTCCTTTAAGTTTCCTTCCCTTTGCTTGATCTTGCCCTACATCAAAATGTAATCTAGTCACATCATGTATTAAGAATCAACAATTATAAACTTAACAGAGTTATATAGTGAACTTACCTAAAGCAGAGTCAAACTTTTTGATTCTTCCTTCTCTCAAATCTTTCAGGTAGTTAGGGCAGCTTCGCTTCCAATGTCCCTTCTCTTGACAGTAAAGACATACATACTCTTTGGGAATGGTACATGGGACTGTCACAGAATTAGTATTTCTCTTTACCATTTGGTTAATCGGGTTGACCATGGCCAATCCCTTTCCATTGGGAAGAGAAACCTTTTCCGGACTTCTAATGTTACCTTCAGAGGTAGACCTTCCAATCAAATTTGCTTGACCATTGTGCCAAATCATTGCTGATTTAGCAGCAACAAGCAAATAAGAAAGATGTATTAGGGTCATGTCGTGATCTGTCACATAGTAGTCTTTAATGAACTCACTATGTGAATCAAGAAGTGACTGAAGAACCCAGTCAATAGTCAACTTCCTTGGGATATCGACACCCAACACTCTCATCTTGTCGATATGTGACTTCATCTCTAAGACATGAGAACACACTAGCCTTCCATCTTCATGTTTCATTGCAAGAAGGGCTTGAGTGATATTTGAACTTTTTAAGTCTTTGAGCTTGTGGGTCAGGGAGAATAATTGGAGGAGGTGGAGGAAGAGAAGTATGATTTCTATTATCCAACCATGGAACATCATCTTCATTAGGAAAGCTTGTTTCAAGAGATTTGGGAAAATCATAATTGTTTGAGCCAAACATCTACAATGGGAGAAATTCAAGTTAGTTGATTTAAGTCTTTAATATAACACCCAATATAAAATATTAAGGCTAGGACCCAACATAATATTTTATAACTTGGAAGAGGGATTTCGTAATCCAAGCTACAAAATATTTGAAGGTAGGTGAATGACGATTCACTAATTTCGACCATGAAAAACGAAATAAATTATTAGGTTTTAATAGGCTTTGAAACTCCTAGATCTTTTGAGATTCATTGAACTTTTCAATGGCATGTTTCAATTGTGATTGTGCCCTGTCAAGTTTTGTGACTGGGATGCCGAGGATCACAAAACAAGGTGTGAATAACCATGAAAATATACTTGGTACTCTTAATTTTTATCACCTAATTGATGTGTCGGTTAACCACACGCGCTCCATCGATCTATGATAAACCTTAAGCCACCCTTCCCAACCTTTTTAAATCCAAGTTAGTGTGTCTGTTAACCACACACACTCCACTAACAACCTAAGCAAGGTGTAAAGTGTAATTTCATGGGTTAGCACCAAATTCTCATTTTCCTAAGTAACTAAGATTGGGAATCTATAAGTTCTTAGTTACTTAGTATTTATCCTTATACTTTTAATGAAGGGAGAATTATAGTCTTGTCCTACCCATTCGGCCAACAACCCTCCACCAGTCAAGGAAGCGGTGGGTGGCAGTGGACACCCATTAAATTGTCATTTTATAGGCAACAACCTTATACCACCCTTAGAGACCGGCTTCGTGAATGAGGCCTACTAACGGTAAGACTGACTTGATCTTATACATATATATATATATATATATATATATATATATATATATATATATATATATATATAATCTTATAATACTATAAAGTATAAAGGTTGAATTTTAACTTTTAAAACTCTAGGGTTTGGAATTAAAGTGTGTGTGAGACTTTACAAATTCGAAAACTTGAGAGCAAGTTTTGAAAAATTCAAAAAACTTTTCATTACTATAACATATGAGTTTAATATGACTTTTAGTGACAAGACTCTTGGAAATCCATAACTGGAGGACAAGTTATGGAGGTCATAAAACATTTTTAACCTTTAAGAGCCTAGTCCCCAAGTGTTGCACCTCAAATGGTTCATACAACACCAAGAACCCTTGGAATAACTTGAGAATCAGGATACTTGCACCAAAATCGGTTTTTCTCTCTTGTGTACACACACTAGTGCCCATTTCATGAACTAGGGACCTCTTTATATAGTGTGGAGGATTAGCGTTACATTCATGTAAACCCTAATACCCATGACCTTTCATTTCCATAGGATCCAAGGGTTAAACACTCCATGGAATATCCATAAAAGCTTAGCCCAACCTAAATGAACTTGGCCCATCCTATATATATATATATATATATATATATATCAGAGTCCATACTTAATTAGTTCCTTTTGATCATTAAATTAATTTTAAATTAATTCTTGATCAATACTAATTAAATAATATGATTCCATATTAATATATTAGAACTTATAATATATTAATATAAATCATACGTATCCTTTTTCTCATTTTGTCTATCCAATTTTTCCGATGCCATACAACCCAAATGGACCATGCCAAATCGGGTCAAGTACATACCAATTATAGTAATGGACTTAGACACTAATCCAACAAAGATAACCCTAATCCCTTAACTTCCTCCCTAAGGCATCCAAGGCACCCTTAGAACCCAAGGAAACCCTAGTTACACCCTAGATACACCCTAGAATTCATTCCCTCTCCGCCTTTAGGGAGGTTTTAGAATGCTCAATGCTCAACTATTGAACATTGTCACCTTTAGTCCCTATAGTTTCAATTAATTCATTTAATCCCAAAATTAATTCCAAATTAATTTCTGATTAAATATTAATTAAACATTATGATTTCTAATTAAATTTCCATAATACATTAATAAATCATTTATTTAGATTTCTAATTAATGTATTAACCAAGTAATAAATTAATAAATCATTCTTCTCTCTCTAACAGTTATCCTATTCAATTGTTAGGTTTGAAGGCAATCCAAAAGGACATTGCTACTATCAATTCAAGTTTATACCAATTATGGTTATGGGCTTAGACACCCAATCCAACTGTCTCCCACTTGGATAATCCTAATAACTATAGTTGCAAGTATGGCTTCAAAAATTGTCCAACAAATTGTAGCTACCAAAATCCGTTGTCGAACTCTGACCCAGTCAGTGACCTGTCCTAAGACAAGTGATCAAATATTCCTCCGTTCTACAAGATATCGTATAGACATGAGACATGGATTATAATCATATTGTTTGTGTTTGAGAAGTCGAATTTATTTTGGTGTTGATATCGACTGAGTTTGTGTGTTGATGAACAGGATTGATTGAATGAAAAGCGAAGAATTGATTTTGGTATCGACGATTTTTGATATTGACGATTTGCAAAAAGCGAAGCCTGTGTTGAAATCATGTTCGATGGTCGATGATTTGGGAACAAGTTGAGAATCACGAACTCAAAGATGTTCGCTTTGATGGTTTGATGAAGGATAGTTTTTGAAGTTCGATTGATGATGATTGTAGTCGGTGGACGGATAAGGAAGGATGATTTTGGAGTAGATGATTTTCGTTTATTGGTTTGTATCGACTGGGTATTGATATCGACTCGTTTGATTGATAACGAATGGAAGGGTATGTCAACATCCAAGAGTTGGGTGTTTGGTCAACATTTGGAATCGATGGCTGAAGAATTATATTTTGTCAATAGAGTCAATTTTGAAGTCTAAGTTGATGGTTGTGATGTTCGATGTTATTGGTTCCCAGTTGATGTGTTCTGTCGATGGATTGACAAATGAAGTACTGTAGGTTGATAGTTAACCAAGGGATGGATTCAGTAGTTGATTTTGGTTGAGTGATTGAATTCGATTTTGGTGAATGAAAAGAGAAGGACGAATTCGTGTAATCAATTAACGAAGGGTGTGGATTCACGAAGGGTGTGGACTAACGAAGAGTATGGATTAACGAAGGGTGTGTTTGTTATCTTAGTAAAAATCGAAGAGTGAGACGAGACTTGTGACTTCGTTGTCTAATTAACGAAGTGAAGAAGAAGGATAACTACATGTTTCAATTTTTATCCCTCAACATTTAACGAAGTGGCAAAATTAGCCCAGTTTAGAAAGTTTGAAGAAAGAGCAGAATTTTTGAAATGAGTCTATGCAGTTTCGAAATGTTGGCAACAAATACCCAACTTCGAAATTGGACTTACTTTTCTCAGAAATTGAAGAATCTTCATTTCTGGTCCCTGCAGTTTGTGCGAATTTACACATTCTACCCAGTTTCGCAAATGGGGGTGTGTTTCGCATATTTGGCTGTTTTTGGTGCAACGGGTCCCTGTAGAATTCAAAAAGTGACACTTTTTACCCGGATTTTGGAAAATCTTGCAACTTTCACCCAAAAAGTAAAAAAAAATTTCACAAATTGGAACTTTTTTGAGGCTTTTTCGTGATTGTTTTTCCATGCAAGATTTTTGGTGATTAATTTTTGGTACACATCAAGAGGGAGTATTGTGAAGTTTATTCCTCGGGCGCTTCTCACCCTTAATGGGTTTTATAGTCATTTTTTATTCTAAAAATGGGGAGAATGATGGGTATTCGAAGCTTCTCGGGGTTTTTGGATATTCATTAGCGGATTTGAAGACTGATGTTACTTCGAAGGGGAGTTTGGTCTTGATCGTGCTAGCTCGTTGGAGACTGAAGTCGGGACATCCAATCCTAACTTTGAGGGGGAGAATGTTAGGGTGCAAAGTCACGCTTGGATGAGGCTTTATCCACTTGTATGTGTAATGAGTTGCATTTCCTTTATAAGGAAGTGAGTGACACTCATTTTATGTAAGGAACATTTTTGGAGTGTTAGAATAGAGAGAGAAACTTTGTAAAAACCCATTTGTATATTCTTTCTAGATCTAATATGAGCTTACAAAGATTTATTTACTCCTTGTGTTCTTGATTTTACTTCACTAGATCTTTTCTAAATTCCGCACATGTCATCATAATCAACACAACTACAAGACATAAGAGGTCAAGAAGAGCTTTTGTAGAAAAACAAGCACCACCTATATATGTGGAGGGAATTAAAATTTTGAAAAAATTTGAATCCCTTTTATTTTGGGATTTGGAGGGATTAAAATATTGTTAATTATAATTTGTATTTTCGTCAACAAATTTGTGATTTTTAGAAACTCACTTCTTTCCCCTGGCCAAAAAGTCATTTGAAAATGATTTTTGAAGTACCCAAACACTTTCTTAACTTACTGGCTTTTTTAAAAGCCAATATTGTAATAAGTCCATTTAAAGAAGCACTCCCAAGTTCTACTTTTCACATGTAAGACGCAAAAATTTAGTAAATTTCCAATCTACATATCAATGACTGCTGGACAAAATATATCTCAAAAGATGGTCATGATATTCATTAATATAACAAAATCCTGATAGATAAACTTGCATTTCATAAATAAAAAAGAGGAAATATTCAGAAAAGTCCCAATATTTACAGAAAAGTTACATTTTAGTCCCAATATTTTTTTGAACAAAAAAGTCCTGAAAACCGACAAAAAATTGGAGTTACCCTTTTTTACCGGTTGAAACCGGTACCAAATTAATTTGGGACTATTTCGTAAACCAACCAAAAATATTAAGACTTTTCTGTAAACAAAAAATATTATGACTTTTCTGTAAACAAAAATATTAGGATTTTTCTACAAACAAAAAACTTATTATTATTATTATTATTATTATTATTATTATTATTATTATTATTATTATTATTATTAAAAATATAAATAAAAATATTATTTTTTGAATTTGTTATTATTAATATTGTTACTAATACATATAAATGCATTTAAATGAAAAAAATAATATTAATGACATTGTTTAAAGGTAGAGGTGGAGGAGATGGTGATGCTTTTAGCATTGAGATCGTGAATGTCTGCTTGCATATTTTTACTTCGTATATGGCCATTTTACATTTGTTATTATTGTTTTCAATTCATCTTCATTAATACTACATCGACATATGATATATCTACATATACAAATTTGAAACCACAACTTTGACTAGCCTTATGCATGTGTACAATAACATAATATTTTAAGATGGGTAAGTGAATCACAATTTAATCAAATTAAAAATTAAAGAGCCCATATACACCACCACCACTACCCCTTGTACATGAATATATATCATAGCATTAGGAGGGTAGGTGTAGCGAATGCCAGTTCAGTGAACTGAGGGGCTATAGATGTAAGAACCATAACATTAAAAAAAATCGTTCGTATAGACCGTTTCTAAACAACAACAACAAAATCGACGCGATGTCGTCGCTTCATCAAACTTTAAAAATTGGTACACCAGACCAATTCATACACCGCATCCAGTCACATCATGCATTGGGGGTTCCGGCCATCATTCTAGCGTCATCGAACAAGACACTAGTCTTTTCCTTTCGTGTGATCTCGATCATTAGCTAAGGGTGCCACGGTGCAAGTTTTTTTGGCTCGAGTGTGGGTCATTGATATTGAAATTAATTTGGGGCACCATTTATCGATATGGATTCTTGGGGACATGAGTCACCAACTATATTATCATGGGCCGTGAAACGACTTGCTTTTCGTATTTATATGTACCTTTGTCATATAATTTTAAATACGAAATTTATATTTGTCTGTATAAACATTTATTTTTGCAAATACTAAGAAATACTAGTATCCAAGAAAAAAATAAAAAAGAAATATTATTTAGAATAATATCAACTTAATTATGGTTGGTCGGTTTTTTCAACTTATTTTCATGATAATGTTTTGCCGCCATCTACAAATGAAATCAATTATCATATCGGAAACCGATCATTTCCCTATTCACATGGACACCCTCTTTCAAGAAACCGTTTGCTATTCATCATTATTTCATAGATCGTCATATACGTATATACCCAAACTACGTATTGCTTTTATATATTGTGATTTGAAATTGTTAACTCGAAATGGCATCGAAAAAAATTCAACAATTGTCCATGACTTTTATATTTTGTCTTCCTGATGAGATTTTGATCGATATTCTCGCACTTGTGGGGTCTACTTCTGCAATGGATATTTTCAGAGAAAAATTGTGGTATATAATGATTTCTTTACACTTTAAATGTATCAAGACTTTGTTAAACTAGAATTTTACATCTTTAATATTGTATATTGTTGCAAGGTCCTTTTGAATGTAGCTGAAGACAAACAAGTGTTTAAGAAAATTGAAATCGGCTCCATTTATGAAAGACTTGGTGACGGCCATATCATGATCACTCCCAATCATGGGGGTTGAAAACATATCCTGACTCCCAAGCATTGAGGTAGAAAACATACCTTATTAAGTGTTTGCTTTTGGGGAACCCTGAATCTTTAATCACGGTGGGAGTGATATGTTTTTTATTTTGTGATTATATATATCTTAATTTTTTATTTATTAAACCCATAATTATGTTATACATTTTTTTTGTTAACAGAAATAGTATTTTAAATTGGGCGATACTGAAATCGGAACAACACACATACGAATAGCTGTAGAGGAGGGCATGATGAAGCCAAAGTTTTGTTAGAATGGTCCTTTTGTATAAGGACGTGGAAAGAGCGAAGAAGGGTTACAACTGCTGAATCAGATGTACAATGCAATAGGAAGAGATGATTTAGCTATTTATGCCCTTATTGATAAAACTGCTACAAATTATGTGACTAGGTTTTGGGACGTCGTGCCACTCTCAATTGAAGGATTTTAAATAGACTATTCCGAAGAAGGGTATGGAGAAGGACGAATTAGAAGGACACCTTGGAGTGAAGATGAAGTTGTTTATAATTATGAATATTGTATTTCCATTAATTTTTATTTACTTTTGTAAGTGTCTAAATATAAATGTTTGATCTTGTTATTTAATTAATCAATGAGAATTTAAGTGTTATTTCGATTAACATGACAAGTCAAAATTAAAAGATTAAAAACTTAGCATTTCTCTTTTCACTAAAATAGAACCAAACATCCTTCAAACATTCTTCGGTGTATATGCATTAATCAAAAGGCAAAAAATATAGAAGATGCAAATAACCTCAAATATAGGGAATATTAAAAAACAAACCAAAGGGCAATTTAGTGTTTTGCACTATTTATGTGATATTTCCTTTTATCTTTTTCAACAATCCACTAAAAATATAAATTTATTGTAATTTTTATACCCCCATTAAGGTTTCATATGTTCATCTAAAATGAGGGATACAAATGGTAAGTCACTTATTTTTTACTATAAGATAACAAGTATCGAAAAAAACATGATAAATCTATTCATCAAGCCCCACGCCACCTTCCTAGTATCTTCATCCCTACACTTGGGGAAATGGTTGACAGTTATAAAAGCTAATCCCCTTTTTTTGTACCCGGTTGGAAGAAACCTCATTCCATCTTCTATCTTTATTTTTTTTTATCCTAAAATAAACGAAACCTAATATATATAGGCACAATGATGCCACATGTAATTTTCTAAGTATTTTTTATTTGACTTGATTTAAATCCCATATTTTATGGAGTTTAAACTTTTAAATATTCAATTAAAGAATGGTAAATCGTAATAAAATCTGGAAATTAATTTGAATCCAAAATGAAACAATAAATTATGAATGTGATATATAATAAAACTATGTTATAATCTGTGTGTTACACGGTTATCATATACTAAAAATATATTAATACAATTGCAAAGAAATTTATTTTTATAATAATTAATATATATGGTTAAGTTTATGGACGTTATATATAAAAAAAATATTTGACATGGTTATTTAATTTAAATAATGTTATTTAATTCATGATTAATGAGAAAAACATTAAAAACATTCTGTTTTCATTTATTTAGATTAAAACATTATATTTTCAAATTTTTCTTATTAAAGTTTTACATTATGAAAATTCTACTCATTAAAAGTTTTTATTTATGGTTATTACTATATGACTATTAAAAAAAATCATCAAAGTTTCTTTATCAAAAAAAAATTTAGAATTTAGAAACATATGTGGCATAGTTACCTACAATTCCACTGCATATCACGCAACAATTATAAGTATGACTATAAATCGTGATTACCATGGTTGTTACTTGTTAGATAGATTAATGATCGTTATTGATAAATTAATATCTTATATAATTAAATAAGATTATAAATCGTGGTTATCAAGAATGTTTTTTTCATGGTTGTATGTTTGATTATTTGATTATTAAGTTAGAAAATTAATCTTTATCTTTTTCTCTATATGATCAGGCCAATAAAATAAACAATTGCTATTTCATATAGTTGTCCAACAGAGATTGAAGTACATTGTACAAAAAAAAAAAACAATACAAGCAAATCCTTTCCATTCAAAACGAATTTAACATTGCGCAAAAAATCCAATACAAGCAAGATTATCATCATGATCTTCAATTCGATCACTTCTTATTTAATACCTAACAATACATCTTTACTTTGTTGAATTCCTATATGTGACCACATGCATCACATTCACATCATCCTCATCAAGTCATTTCCAAAACTTGCAATTTTACCTTGTTTCTTCATGATAAAAAAAACAAAATATAATTACAGAGGTAAGAAGGAAAAACTCAAAGCAAAAAAATCAAAATCGATGAAGGTGCATTTCACGATAAAAAACAAAATTGACACACACACATACACACACACACACACACACACACACATATATATATATATATATATATATATATATATATATATATATATATAAACTCTTGCATTAGGGCAGAGCCTAAACATTATCTCGGGGTTATCGTTAGTTCTGGAGGTGCAAATTTGACTTTGGAGTAGACAGTTGCAAATAATTTCATGGTATGTTGTTGAGAAGCTTGAAATAAATTAATATATATGTAAAATATAATAAAAATAAAAAGTTAAAAAAATATATAAGGTTGAAACAAAAAATAACTAAAAGTTGAATTAATGTTGTTTTTGTTTAACATATAAAAGGTTAGAAATGATTATTTAATAATAATAAATTGTTATAAATAAAAAAAGTTATATTAAAATTGATAAACCCACAAGAAATATATATATATATATATATATATATATATATATATATATATATATATATATATATATATATATATATATATATATATATATATATATATATATATATATATATATATATATATATATATATATATATATATATATATGGGCTTAGGAAATATGTGGCTGTCATGTACCTAATGTTAGATATAAAACCATAAAAAAGTACACAGTTTTAACAAAATAGAATCAAATCTCTCTACCATCGTTCTTGCATCTTCTATTAGAGCTTATGATAAGCTTTGTATATATTTTTATGGAATTTTATAAGTTTAATTTTATATCGCAAACCATATATACTAATATTCTACCAACTACTTGTAGGTCTCCAAATTGAAATTTAATATAGAAAACTATATTCAAAGATTCGAATTTTTCGTTAAAAAAACCCACTAAACCTATTCCCATAAGTCATCATAGAAAAACCATACAAGTATAAATAATATAGGTATTGAATTAAGTTATAAAACATACTAGAGGTTTGATAAAAAACACATTCAAAATAGATAAATATTGGGGATGAATCATGAAATCAAATATAATATAAGTTCAATGGCAATATAAAGAAGATAAAATTGAAAGAAAGTATGTTTTTTAATCAAAATGAAGTCAATTTTGATGGTTCTATACCTAACATTACATACATGACAGCCACATATTCACTTTTCAATATATATATATATATATATATATATATATATATATATATATATATATATATATATATATATATATATATATATATATATATATATATATATATATATAGTTGTATTTGCATCATATATGCTAGTTGAAAATGCATGTTTTATTTTTAATAATAAGTGTGAGTTTTTTTTATCAAGTTCTTTTTATTTTATAATTGATGATTATGCAAGTGTCTCTTCTTCTATTAAAGTTTTTTGCTTTTTTTAATAGTTGAAGATTATGCAAGTGTTCTCCTTCCCATATAAGATTATGAAATGTGTATATTATTAAATCTCTCTTTTAATCCCCTCTCTTGATTTTTATATTGGTCAATATATTAATAAAACTAGACGAATGCCCGCACGTTGCGCAGTAGCATCTATATAACTGAAATCTTTACATGTTTTTTTTTTAAATATAAGAATAATGTTATTGTTAAATTTGATATACTAATTCGTATACTAAGGAGATATAATATATTGATTATTTTGAAGAGTAAATTACACGAATGGTCCCAATGGTTTGGGGTGATTTGCGCGCTTGATCCCTAACTTATTTTCTTAACTCGAAAGGTTCCTACTATTTGTTTTTGTTACGCATTTTGTCCCTAATTTTTGTTTTTGTTACACGTTTGGTCTCTATCGTAGCTAAAAAGATTATTATTTAAATAGGGAAAAATTATGGGGTTGGTAAGGTAAGGTGAATGGGTGGGATAAGGGGTGTGTTTATTTAAATAAATTAGAAAATCAAAGGAAGAAATTGTCTTTTTAGGTAAGACAGGGACCAAGTGCGTAACAAAAACAAATAGTAGGGACCTTCCGAGTTAAAGAAAATAAGTCAGGGACCAAACACGCAAATTACTCTAAACCATATGGACCATTCATGTAATTTACTCTATTTTGAATTATATGATAATATATACATCTATTAAAACTGCATAATCTCAATTTTTTGAATGACCTCTACCCGCGGGTTAGTCATGAATAAAATAAAATATAATATATAGTTTAATGTTATTTATAGTTTTAGTTATTATTAATTAATTTTTAAAATCTATTTACTTAACGTTTTAATTTCTATCGTTGTAACTATTTAAAGTATCAAACAAATTTTTTTTTGACTTTAAAGGTAACAATATAATAATTTATATAGAGTTATTTTTAACTATTGTTATTGCAAGTTATTTTAAGCTAACTACTTGAAAACTTTTAACGATTATAAAAATATCTTTAGGAAATATTTTAGTTAAATTGATATTACAATTTAGTTTTTGCATTTAGCACTATAATTTATCATTTTTAACTATTCACAAAATATTCTTTGGGTTTTTAAGTGGAACTGAAATTTATAATGAAGTTGACCCTTTAATGTTATATTTAAATTAACAATTTAAGTATTTTGTCCAAACTGCTTAAAAGTTGTAACTTTAAATTGATAATGGCTTTCATACAACAACATATTAAATCTAATAAATTAAGTATAATATGTTAAAAGGTAAAAACATAACTTTATAAGTAGAAATAAAAATATTATTTTAATATTGAAATTTAGTTTATTTATGATTACACTTTAGGTTTGATACTTATTTAACCTTATTAATCAACTTATAATCATTATTAGAAAGGCACTACAATTTATCACTTTTAACTATTTACAAAATATTTTTTAGGTTGTTTAAGTTGAACTAAAATTTATATTTAACTTGATCCTGCAAGGTTATATTTATATTAACAATTTAAGTATTTTATACAAATTGTTCAAAAGTTGTAGCTTTAAAATGATAATGGTTTACATACAACAACATATTAGACCTAATAAATTAAGTATAACATGTTATATGTTAAAAACATAACTTTATAAGTAGAAGAAAATATATCATTTTAATATTGAAATTTAGTTTATATATGATTACACTTTAGGTTTTATACCTTATTAACCAACTTATAATCATTATTAGAAAGAAATTGAAAAGTCATGGGAGTTTCAAATGAATGTGGTGAAAAGAAAAATGAATGGGAGTTTCAAATGAATGTGGTGAAAGGAAAAATGCTAGCTTTATAAGTATATAATGATCAGTATAAGAACACGCATTTCATCCACTTAATTAAACTTTTCAAATTAAAACTTTAATTAAACTTTTCAAATTCCAAAACTTGAGGGCAAGTTTTGTAACTTTCAAAACTTTTGGTTTCCATAACTATGAGTTTTTAATATTCATGAATGAGACTTTTCATATAACTTGAGGAAAAGTTACAAAACTCACTTCAAGAACAACTTAGATCAATTTTGACTAACAACATTATCATATAATTTCACTATTGATCTAATCTAACTCATTGCAAGGAAATTCATATCAAATAGTACAAATAATATCTTATTATCTTAAAGTTTGACAATTGTCCTTTAATTGGATGAGGATCATCATTACCAAATCAAAAAATACATTTTTAATGATTACAAAACAACTTGTGGTAATGATCCTAATCCAATTCTGGCCAAAAACTCGAAATTCTGCAACCAGAAGCATCTACTCGACGAGTAGATGAACTGGACTCGTCGAGTTGCCCTTTTACTGAGTGGAATCGTTCATTCAGGAATTGGACTCGGTGAGTTCATCAGCCAGAGGCTAGAAAATCGATTTTTTCAGTTTCGAAAATTAACAAGCATCAAATATAATAGACAACAATCCTAGGCTCTGATACCACTGTTGGGTTTTAAGCACTATAACACTCATATGATGTGCATGCAACCCTAGATGCTTTAGATCTATGTTTCTCTAGTTATACATGCATTTTCAATTTTCCAAAGCATAAATCCTAACTAGCTTTCAATAGAGGATATACAACATAAAAACTCATAGTTTGATGAATACCTCTTATGTAGTTTGAATTTATTGGCCTTTGAAGAGCTTAGCACCTCAAGTGTGATGCCTCAAATGGTTCACAAACACCATGAACAAAGGAGAACTTTAAGAGAGAGAGTATGGAGCACACAAAATCGATTACATGAACTCTAAGAATACCTCGTGTAACCTATTTTAGGACAAGGGTAACATATATGTATTGTAGGATTCCAAGAGTCATGGGTAAACCCTAATCCATAGACTTAGGTTATGATCCATAACTCATATGGGCTAACTCTTCATGGATGATTACATAAAATTAGCCCATCATGGATCAATAGCCCACTTCTATATGTATCACTGATTTACATAATCAGTCCCCGTTAATTTAATTAGTCTCTTTTGATCACAAAATCAATTCCAAATTAATTCTTGAGAAATCAGTCTCCGTTAATTTAATTAGTCTCTTTTGATTACAAAATCAATTCCAAATTAATTCTTGATCAATACTAATTAAATAATATGATTTCATATTAATATATTATACTTGTAATATATTAATAAATCATAAATAACTTCTTTCTCAAATATCCATCCTATCAGATTGTTCTCGGGTCAAGTACATATCAATTATAGTTATGGGCTTAGACATCTAATCCAACATGTTTTACATACCCAGTGAGAATGTGGTGTTTGTAGCTCAAAATGAGTGTTTCTTGAGAGAGAACTTATATCTCAAGAAGCTGGCACGACTCATATTAGCCTTTAATAAATTTAAAATTCAATCGACAATGAATCCATAGTTTACACTAGCACTCAACTAGAGGATATGAAACTAGTTGAGCCAAATGACATATCCTTAACTTTTTGCAGATCTTGCAGAGTTATTTGTCCTCCTAAGTTTTATCGTTTTCATATAACAATAGAAGGAAACACATTGTTCAATGATAGAACACTGGTCAATATGGATGAGCCAACTAACTACAAGGAAGCAATGGCAGACCATAAAGCGGCTTAAAGGAAAGAGGCTATGGAAAACAAAATTAAGTCCATGATGGATAACCAATTTTGGAATTTGGTTGATCCAATAGCTAGTCTTAAGACATTAGGTTGTAAATGGATCCTCAAGAAGAAGACTAACATGGATGAGAATGTACACACATTCAAAGCTAAGCTAGTGGTAAAAGTTTCCACTTAGACTCAAGGAATTGTTTATGAGGAAACATTCTCATCAGTATCTTAGATAAAGTCTAATAGGATACTTCATGCCATAGCTACCTTTTATGATTATGATGTATGAAAAATGTATGTTAAAATCGCTTTTCTTAATGAGAAACTTCAGAGGATGTGTACATGACACAACCTGAAGGGTTTGAACATGTCAAGCATCCAAATAGAGTGTGTAAACTTGAAAGGTCCATCTATAGACTTAAACAAGCATTACAAAGCTGGAATTTGTGCTTCCATGAAAGTCAAAGAAAATGGTTTCTCTATAAGTTGATATGAGTCCTATGTGTACGTCAAAGGTAGTGGGAGTGTCATTATCTTCCTAGTATTATATGTAGATGAAATACAACTCTTAGGAAACGATAACCTTGAGTTGCAAAGTCTAAAATTTTGGCTTAGGAAATGTTTCGCCATGAAGGACTTAAGGTAAGTGGAATATATACATGTTATAAGAATCTATAGAGATAGATTTATGTGTTTAGTAGGACTTAGTCAGAGTACTTATGTGGATAAGGTATTGAGAAAATATTCAGTATGAAAAATTCCAAGAAATTAAATGTTCCTAAGCATCATAGTGTTAAATTGATGAAGTCTCAGTGTCCTACTTCTAGTTATGAAAATGACAGATAGAGCCGAGTCCCATATGCTTTAGCTATAGAATCGGTCATGTATGTTATGGAATGTACTCATCTTGATGAGTCTTATGCGTTGAGCATTGTGAGTTAATATTAGGAAAATCATGTACTAAGTCATTGGACAGTTGTTAAGAACATCGTTAAGTATTTAAGAAATACTAAAGACATGTTGCTTGCATATGGTGGTGCATAAGAGCTTGTTGTAAAAGGATATAGTGACAAGTTTCTATATGGATAGATATGATTCAAAGTTGCAGTCCGGATGGGTATTCGTGTTGAATGGTGGTGCGGTGACCAGGAAAAGTTCCAAACAGGAGACGGTGGCAGACTCTGCATGCGAGTCTGAATAGGTTGTTGCAAGTGAGTTACCATTTACAATTAATTTATTATTCTTTTTCATTTTTGCATGTTTAGACCCCAACTTCCTGAGTAATAATTTAAGCAAAACTCCCCAATCGGCCATACTTTTGGGAGTCAATATTGAGTTTAGATTGTCATGAAGTGTTATTACATTGTCTATAGTAATTAGACATAGCATGGAGATTGCGACTAACGTTCAAGAGTATTTAATAAATATTTAAATATTAGATACAACCCACACTTAGAGAGATGACTTCATGGATTTAATCACAAGTAATTCTATGATGATAATAATGGATAAGGTGTCTAAGTCCGTAACTATATTTGGTATGTACTTGACCCGACCCAGCATGGTCCACTTGGGTTGCACGTCACCGAAACAATTTGTATGGATAATCTTTTGAGTATAGTATATTTATGATTAATTAATATATTATACGTTATAATATATTAATATGAAATCATATTATTTAATTAGTACTGATCAACAATTAATTTGGAAATAATTTTGTGATCAAAAGAAACTAATTAGATATGGACTCTTATATATATATATATATATATATATATATATATATATATATATATATATATATATATATAGAATGGGCCAAAGTTCATTTAGGATGGGCTAAGCTTGCATGGATAGTCCATGAAAATTTTAACCCGTGGATCCTATGGAAATGAAAGGTCATGGGTATTAAGGTTTACATGAATGTAAACCTAATCCACCATACTATATAAAGAGGTCCTTGGCACATGAAATGGCACTAATGTGTGTGAGAATAAAGGTAGGCCGATTTCTAGAAGTGCTTTATATTCTCTTAAAGTCTTCCAAGTTGTTTTGGTGATTTGTGATTCCACTTGAGGCATTCACATTATTGGTGCTAGGCTCTTTAAGCTCCAAGAAATCAACCACAAGAAAAAGTAAGTCATTCTACTAGTTTTTATATTACAAGTACCCCATGTTATGCTAGTTAGGGTGAGAACCTTGGATAAATCAAAATTGCATGTATAATAGAGAAAACATAGATCCAAGGTTTCTAGGGTTGCATGTACACCATAGGAGTGTTAGAATGCTCAAAACCCTTCAGTGGTATCAGAGCCTAGGCTTATTTTTACTTGTTACAAATTGCTGAAAAAAGTCGAAAAACTACTCACTGTTTAGTGAACTCGCCGAATACATGGGGGGACTCAATGAGTCCAAGTGAAGCTTCATCCTACTCGTCGAGTAGGTTCATGCACTCGGCAAGTAGGAGGCCCTGTGTGCAGATTTTTGAGTTTTGTTGCTGGAATTGGCCTAGAATCATTACCCTAAACTGTTTTGGACTTGTAAAACCCGTTTTTGATGTGGTAATGATTATGATGATCCAATTTCAATAATAATTTTCAAAGTGTCAAGTTTTATATTATGTTTATATGATTCTTGAAATTGTTGATATGAATGCTCATGCTTATAAGTTTTAGCAGATCATAATAATTATTTGCAAATTGTTTGTTAGTGTAATTCTTGATCTAAATGCCAATTAGTGGACTCCATAATTTGTCCTCAAGTTATGGAATTCCAAAAGTCTTTTCTTTAAAAACATTAAAACTCATAAGTTATAGAAATGAAAAGTTTTTGAATAGTTTCAAAACTTTCCCTCAAGTTTTGGAATCTATAAAGTCTCACACACACTTTAATTCCGAACCCTAGAGTTTTAAAATTTAAAATTCAACCCTTATACTTTATAGTATTATAAGTTAATAATATATATGCAGAAGATCAAGTCAGTCTTACCGTTAGTAGGCCTCATTCACAGAGTCGGTCTATAAGGGGGTATAAGGTTGTTGCCTATAAAACGACAGCTTAATAGGTGTCCACTCTCACCCACCGCTTCCTTGACTGGTAGAGGGTCGTTAGCCGAACGAGTAGGACAAGGACTATAATTCTCATTAAAAGTATAATGATAAATATAAAGTAACTAAACCTTTTATAAATTCCCAATCTTAGTTACTTTAGGATAATGTGAATATGGTGCTAACCCATGAAATTACACTTTGCACCTTACTGAGTCGTTAGTGGAGCATGTGTGGTTAACTGGCACACTAACATGGACTAGTAAGTGTGGAAAAGGGTAACTTAATGTTTATCATAGATCGGTGGAGCGCGTGTGGTTAACCGGCACAACGATTAGGTGATAAAGTTAAGGGTACCAAGTCAATTTGCATGGTTATTGACACCTTGTTTGTAATCCTCGGCATCCTGGTCACAATCGAGATTTAAACATGCCATTGAAACGTTCACTGAATCTCAAAAGATATAGGAGTTTCAAACCAATTAAAACCTAATACCTATTTCTTTTTTCATGGTGGAAATTGGTGAACGGTCATTCGCCTACCTTCAAATATTTTATAGCTTGGATTACGACATCCCTCTTCCAAGTTATAAAGTATTGTGTTGGGTCCTAGCCTTAATATTACACTTCGGTGTCTTATTAAGGATTCTGTATGTAATCTAAACTTGTCCTTCTTATTTTTCAGATGTCTTCCAACAATGCTGCTTCTGGCTCAAACCCAACAGGCTCCTTCTCTCTCATGAATCTTTGTGGGAGAGTCATCTTTGATGGTTCCAACTTTAATGATTGGATCAGGAACATCAGGATGGTTACACATTACGAGGACAAGGAATATGTCCTCGACAAGGAGCTGAAAGAAATTGATGAGTCTTCTGCTACTCCATAGGAGATCGCTGACTTTAGGACTCATGAGAGAGATGCCACCAAGGTGGCATGTATCATGTTGGCCATAAACACAGCTGAACTCCAAAATTCCTATGAGGAATTTTACCCTTTTGAGATGCACATGGACCTGATGGAAAGATACCATCAGAGTGCTCGTCAAGAGAGGTATGAAATCATCTCTTCCAAGATAACAAATCGAATGAAAGATGGTGAACCTATCACACACCGCATGTAGAAAATGCAAAGGTTTGTGGACCGTTTACTGAAGTTAAATGTGAACTTCCTTGAGGAGTTGGCTATTGACATCATATTGCACTCCTTATCTACTTGTTATGATCAGTTCCGAATGACCTATCATATGAACAAGGAGGAGGTCACACTCAATAAGCTTCAAGAACTTTTGAAGACCATCGAAAGTGGTCTTAACGGTAATTTAGTTGTTACTACTCCTACTCCTAACACCGCCCTTGTTTTGGCAATCGGGCAAGGTAGAGGGAAAAAGAGGAAGACCCTTCGAAGGGTACCAAGAGATAGTCTCTTGATGGCACCTCTTCAAGTGGAACCAAAGGTGGTTCTGTCACTCCTTCTTCCAACCCAAAAGAGGCTGCATGCTTTTGTTGTCATGATAAGGGGCACTGGAAATGAAATTGCCCCAAGTACCTGCAAGATGTTAAGGATGGGAAGGTTAAACCTACCCATGCAGGTATTTACACTATATTGTCTAATAACTCACTGCATACTAATTCTTGGGTCCTTGATACAGGTTGTGGTATTCACATATGTTTTGATTTGCAGGGCCTAAGAAGAAGTGAGGATGTGGAGCATGGGAAGATAAACTTGATCATGGGGAATAGGAAAGCTTCACCTGTCACAAAGATTGGAGTTTATTCTTTATTGCTAAGTTGTGGGTTAGTGTTAGATTTGAATAAGTGTTGTTACTCGTCTGAAATGGAGAGAAATATTATTTCTTTTCACGGTTTGTACAAACAAGGACTTACTTTTTCATTTGATAATGAATGTGGTGGTATTAATGCTTTTTATAATAATGATCTTTATTTTAAAGCATTACCTTGTGATGGTGTATATGGAACTGTTTCAGTTGACTATGATGAAACCTTCTTACCAGTAGCGAAGATTAAGTCTATTAGGGTTATGCTAGCCATTACTGCATTTCATGAGTATGAAATATGACAAATGGATGTCAAAAACACTTTCCTTAATGGAAAAGTTGGCTGAGGATGTATACATGAGTCAGCCAGAGGGTTTTGTCAATGCAGAGTACCCTAATAAAGTGTACAAGCTTGAGAAATCCATTTATGGATTGAAACAAGCATCTCGCAACTGGAATCTTTGTTTTGATGAGAAGGTCAAAGAGTTTGGTTTTTCAAGAAGCAAGGATGAGTCATGTGTATATGCCAGAGCTAGTGGGAGTATGGTTAGCTTTTTGGTACTGTATGTTGATGACATACTACTCATAGGAAATGACATCCCAACTTTGTAGGAGATTAAATCTTGGCTTGGGAAGTGTTTCGCTATGAAGGACCTTGGAGAGGCTGCCTATATCCTAGGGATACGAATATTGAGAGATAGGAGTAAAAGACTAATTGGACTTAGTCAGAGCACCTACTTGGACAAGGTGTTGAAAACGTTCAACATGCAAAATTCCACGAAAGATGATTTACCGATCCAAAGCAATGCCAAACTGAGCAAGGCTCAGAGTCCGAGTATAGAGTCTGAGATAGATGAGATGAGTCAATTACCATATGCTTCTGCTATTGGCTCGATCATGTATGCTATGACTTGTACCCGCCCTGATATGGACTTTGCTTTGAGCATGGTCAGCAGATATCAGAGGAATCTTGGCAAGGCTCACTGGATTGCGGTGAAGAACATTCTCAAGTACATGCAGAGGACCAAGGACTGGGTCCTTACCCTTGGTGGGAGGGATGACTTGAGAGTAGTGGCGTATAGTGATGCTAGCTTTTAGACTAAGAGGGATAATTTCCCCTCTCATTCGGGCTGGGTGTTTACCCTGAATGGAGGAGCGATTACCTGGAAAAGTTCCAAGCAGGAGACAATAGCTGAGTCGACATGTGAATCAGAGTACATAGCAGTAAGTGAAGCGGCGAAGGAGGCAATATGGCTGAGGAACTTCATTAGAGACCTTGGAGTTGTACCAGTTATAAAGGAACCAATGGAGATTTTCTGTGATAGCAATAGTGTGGTTGCCTTAGCCAAGGAACCAAGAGATCATGGCAGATCTAGGCACATTGACAGAAAATATCACTTCGTAAGACACAAGATAAAAGAAGGAATCCTCATGGAAAAGAGGGTATCGTCAGAAGAGAACCCATTAGATCCCCTCACGAAGGGACTGGCTAGGGTTAGGCATTTGCAGCATGCGAGGCACATCGGGCTGAAGGATGAGATTAGTTTTACAGATTAGATAGCTATCTCTGAAACTTGTAAAATGTAATTGACATTTGATGATTAAAGAAAAGTTGTTTATTTATAAGTAAGGTGTTGCTATCTTGTGTCATTCGTTTACTATTGTTTGAACTTTGCACGTTTTGATTTCCAGAATAATTATTTTATTCAAACTCTCCACAGTCAGTCATACTTTGGAAGTAGGTATGAATCAAGATTGTCATGAATTGAGCTTGTAAAGGTCTAAGGTGTTAGACATAGCAAAAGTTGCTACACCATTCATGAGTGCTCATAAGTTCTAAGTATTGGATTAAACCCACGCTCACTTGTATCACTTCACGGATTTTACCTCGAATGACCGTGAGACGGTAATATCATATGAGTCTTCAAACAGAGATACGAGTTATTGACTATGAGTTGGTTGTGCATTGATTGTAAAAAAACACATCAGTAACTTGATGTTATAAAACATGCCTTTGTGTATGATTCAACAAATAGTTAGTACAAGCATATGAGTCGAAGTTTATTTGTTCCTTTTAGTCCTTGGAGGATTAAAAGCGATATTTGGGCCACTTGATGATTTTGTTTTGACCTATGTGTCGGGCCCGGTCAGAACCAAATTGATGTGTTCAGTTTAGTTATATGTCAGACAAATCAGAAATCGGGAAACAAACTGCTGGACAATAAGTACGACGTTGTTCCATGTATTTATCCGGCTGATATCTATAACATAGGATTATATGATCACTTATCTAAAATGGCACTTCATAGTTCAACAGAGTTTTAAGAGCTACGATTGTTGGTCGGTTCCTGAAGTCATAGTTGCAACTATAGTTATCAGACTTATCCAAGTGGGAGACTATTGGATAAGGTGTCTAAGTCCGTAACTATATTTGGTATGTACTTGACCCGACCCGACATGGTCCCTTTGGGTTGCACTTCACCGAAACAATTTGTATGGATAATCTTTTGAGAATAGTATATTTATGATTTATTAATATATTATAAGTTATAATATATTAATATGAAATCATATTATTTAATTAGTATTGATCAAGAATTAATTTTGTGATCAAAAGAAACTAATTAGATATGGACTCTTATATATATAGAATGGGCCAAAGTTCATTTAGGATGGGCTAAGCTTGTATGGATAGTCCATCGAGTTTTTAACCCATGGATCCTTTGGAAATGAAAGGTCATGGGTATTAGGGTTTACATGGATGTAATCCTAATCCACCATACGATATAAAGAGGTCCTTGCCACATGAAATGGCACTAGTGTGTGTGAGAAAAAAGGTGGGCCGATTTCTAGAAGTGCTTTATATTCTCTCATGGTCTTCCAAGTTGTTTTGGTGATTTGTGATTCCACTTGAGGGATTCACATTATTGGTGCTAGGCTCTTGAAGCTCCAAGCAATCAACCACAAGAATAGGTAAGTCATTCTACTAGTTTTTATATTACAAGTACCCCATGTTATGCTAGTTATGGTGATAACCTTGGATAAATCAAATTTACATGTATAATAGAGAAAACATAGATCCAAGGTTTCTAGGTTTGCATGTATACCATAGGAGTGTTAGAATGCTCAAAACCCTTCAGATAATATCTTTTATTCTTAAAATTGGGAGACATTGATTTATTTGCATACAAGTTGGTTGTGTATTAGTCTTACTTTAATGTTATCTGTAATTTGTGGTCATAACGAGTAAGTTTATGCGTGATTTGACAAGTAGACAAAAACTATGTAGTCAAAGTTTATTTGTTCCTCTTGCCTCAATGGGAAAAGCAATATCGTAGGCCCCTCGATGATTTGATGTTGACATTTATCTGTTATGTCTAGCTAGGACAAAATTGATGTGTTTGATTAGTATTTTGATTTGATAATCATAAATCGGAAATCAAGAAAATTAATGTTGAAATGTTAGGTTGATTCATAATGCATGACTCAGTTCACACAGATATCTTGTACAAACAAAGGAATAATTGATCGCTTATCTAATGGATTATTTGTTATTAGATTAGAGTTCATAAGGTGTTGGGGAAGGCAGGTTTTATTGGTTATTCGAAGATTATATGACCAATATAGTTGATTAGTTGTGCAAGTGTGAGACTGTTGGAAATGAGTGTCTAATGTCATAACTAACTGGTATAACTTTGGGAATAATAACAAAGTCTTTTTAGGGTTGCCCTCAAGAGATAAGATATCTAGAAAAAGGATTTCAAGAAAGTGACGTGAATAGTTTAATAGTTTATCATAGCTTGATAAATTAATTAGAACTAGTTAAAATTAATTTGAATTAATCAAGAAATTATTTAATGGTATATGGACAAAATATTAATTATTCAATAACTGAGCAAATAGATATTATAGATTCCCTATAGGATGGATGGTTTTGGGGAAGGATAATATGCTTCAAGAATTTATCCATAGCTACTGAAAAGGTAAATATTTGAATTATGATTAAATATGATTATTTAATTAATTGAAATATGCTTTTTCAGCAAGTTCGCTCAGCAGGCGAAAGGCATTTCTCAATTTGTTATTGAAGTGAAGTATTTATCTTTCCTTTGGATTAGTTGTCAAGGGAAAGGGCATAAAACTTTGGTCTAGGAAGATTGGGTGTAATAGCTTCTCGCTAACTGCTTTTGCAAATAAAGTCTTGTTTCTAAAAAACAAATAGACCCCCATGACCTTCATAATTTTTGTTTCCTTCCTCCTATCAATCTTAGAGTTTGATTTTTTGCTATATTGTCTCCACTCTCCTTATTTTCTTGTGTTTAGTATTTTGGGTGTGACTCTTTCGAGGCACTTTACTTTGTGTGTTGGAACTTCATAGAGCATCAAGGAATTCAAGATCTACAAGAGTTCAAGAAGAAAATCCAAATTTTCTTGATGGTTAGTAATTGTAGTATTACTTTTGCATATTTGAAAGTAGGTTGCTATGACTAGTAAAACCAAGATCCTAGGTTGCATGTACACTTGGGGTTATTTTAATTGCTTCCGTTGGCAAATATTAGTGTATAGATTCATAGAAAACCTATCAAGAATGTGTGTACATTCCCATCCATTTCAGTTTTATTCTTGAATACTACATATGGAAAAGGGGTCGAGGAATAGTGGGGACCCCAATCTCCATCCCCACCCCCAATGAGGACATGGATCTCGAATGTGGAATAAAGGATTTCTTTTTCATTTTTAATATGAAAACCTGTATGTATAGAAAAACTTTAAATTTCAATTTTACCAACATAAAATTAAAGATTTTACAAACCATAAATACATGCATAGATTGCATAAAAATTGTAAACAGGTTTTTTACCAAATTTAAATATATACATGAAAAATCAAGTAGAAAAAAAATTGCGAGAGTGATATTTGAGGTACTAATAGATAAACCAAGGAGAAAGAATTATGCACGAGGTTAAACTAGATAAACAAATAAAAAAGTAGACTTTCAACCAAGAAATTACTAAAGAGTTAGGTTACTTGGATAAAATTTTAGGTATTGTAAATTTTACTATAAATATTTGTTTTGTTTTATTTTTATATGTTAATATCTACCAAGGTCGGGTCCATGTTTGGAGATTAGGATACTGTGACATCCCTATTTTCACGACCCAAAAGACCTTTTCTTTATGCTTACTTTAAAACAAAGTATTATTTATAAATGGGGAATTTGTCCGATAAAAGTTTTTCCGAAGAAATGTTTTTCACTGATTATTGAAAATAGGGGATGTCATAAATGATACAAGAAACATATGCATAAACATACTCATTTACAATTATTACATCATCTTATTATACTAATCTCCTATATCTCCTCGAATCTCTCATCAGATCCAAACATCACTATGCATGTACCTTTGTACCTGTGATACAAGGAAACTGAGTGGGTTAGGATGGGAAGTCTTGTGAGTACACAACGTTTTCAACCGACAATATTATAATTAATTTGTTTTAGTTATTTCTCTTACATCAAACAAATAACTTGATTACCCATTCTCGTTATTCTCACTCCTTGATCCTAAGATAATGATCTTGTGGGACCTATCCTAAAGGATCAATGAGTATATAATACTACTTTGATTCCTTAGCAACATATGTTAATAAGTCAACCATGGGGTAAATAGAATACCCGCATGAATATACAGTTCATCAACATCTAGAGGTTGTAGACATGCCCATGTGTAGATCATTTATGATGTACATGTCAAAGATATGCTCGTGTATGGTCCGTCTAACATCTACAGGTAAAAGACATGTTCATGTATGACTGATTACCATCTACAGGTTATAAACTTGCCTGTGCATGGTTTATAAACACCTACAGGTTTCAGGCATGTCTATGTTTCACCAGACTTGTCTAGAATAGTCTATAGTCATCCTTAATACTTTACTAGATGACTATATCTCTAGTACAATAGTACTATGAAAGTTAATGCCCCTCATTATTATTCTCATCTCTCATCACCCTTCACTACCCAATATATTATAAGTATGAAAATACATATATGGTTAAATAAAAGTTATCTTCTATTGTTTCATTTAACACAGATAATAAGCACATATAACATTTAATTATCAAAATACTTCATATATATATATACATATATGTATATATATATAGATATATATACATTTAATTATCAAAATACTTCACATATATATATATATATATATATATATATGTGTGTGTGTGTGTGTATGTATGTATGTATGTATGTAAGATGAAAGTAACATTGCACTCACTTGGCTTAGGGGATGACTGGTGATTTGGGAAGCGCTTCGCTAAACACCTTAGCTTTTCGTTTGATATGACCTAAGTATTCACATGACTAAGTCTTAGTCTTGTATTCTTGGCGACTAATGATAGTCTAGATTCCAGAATAATCATAATGTCTACATCATGATCTATCAAGTAAGAAATAACCATTTAAGATCATATTGTAGGTAAGGGTCTTTTTGGTATACAGAGTATACTGTTTGGAAATCTCACTTTAAAGACCTTACTAAATCTAGCCTTTTCATCATTCCCATAAGTAGATCAATCAATATTTTGACTTCGAATCACTAATAAATCTTATTTATAGATTCATAATAACAACTATGAATATAAATATAAGTTACACTTGAAGCAAAGTAAGTGCAGCTTAGCTTACAAAAATTTTAGCGAAAACCAAGAAATTACACTGGCAACAGCACGGCTAAAACACTCAAAAACCCCAAAAAAATTAGGATCGAAAGGGTGGAAGGTTTCCAGAGAATTCCGGAGCGAACTGTGAGGGACGTGAGTGAATTTTGAAGGTTTATATAGGTCGAACAGGCGCGCGCGCCGAGACAGGATGTGCCTCGTGACCCATGGTGGTGCTGGCCTATTCGTTTTCAACCAGGTATCTCAACCCTAGTGATCCACCTCAGTGCTTCAAGAAGATGCCATGTGTCATCGTCTTCTTGATCCACATGTCGCACGCTCTTCGGACCACGTCACTCGGTCTTTGGGAGAGGGCAGCTACCCGACCATGCCACATGATGCCACCACTTTCTGCCATTTCATCGCAACAGGTAAATTCCTAAAATCTTCGAACTACCATAACTTATGCATATGAGCTCCATTTTCAACGTTATTTATAGCCATGGAATCCCTTCGACGAGCTCTATAAATCCATTTAGGTACCAATAGCTAATTCTCACTCAAACTAAAATTCATATTTAGAATGGTTTAGGTTGTTAAAGTGCATGCGAAATTCATAACCCCTTCAAACGAACGTCGTTCTCGACTTGCTTTATATCGAGAGGTTTATATTGACGAAATACGCAACTCTCATTTAGATTGTTTAATCTAACAATTAACTGAATTTTATTCGATTTCTATGTCCACACTGTAGCGTTGAAACTTCGAAAAATCATAACATCCCCATATGAAGTCAGATTTGGACGCTCTCTATATGCACGCTCTCTCTTTTACGATCACTACGACTTTAGTTTACATTATTTAGGCTAATAAGAAACCTATCTTTGATTATCTTCTTTATGACATACATATCTGTGTCGGGTTGATCGCGAAACTTCGAAGAAGCATAACTTCTTCAAACGAAGTAGGATTTCAGAGTTCTTTATATGTACGGAATACTTGTCATATCTACTACAAATTTGATTAAGATTATTTATCCCAAATAATATTCAATCAAAATCATCTATTTATCACTCGAACGACGAATAATTATTACTCATTATATCTTAAATGTCTAGTTATAGGCATTACATGCATCCCCTTGACTATTCCCATCCCTTGCTTTTTTATTTATGGATTCCCCATCCCCATCCTCGGTCAACTTGGGGATTCCCCCATCAAACCGGATGTAGGTTTTGGTTTCCTTGTCGGGTGTGGGGATTCTTTTTCCTTCACTATTGAAGATCCACTTACACCCAATGGTTTTAGGACAGGTGTAAAAATCAACCAAGTTCCAAACTTGGTTATCATGCATGGACTTAATCTTACTCTCCATTGTTTCTTGCCATTTTTAGCCTCTTGGCTCATGGCTTCCTGGTATCCGTATGGCTCATCATCGCCTAGTGTATTGTCATCCTCCTCGAGATATGGAAACCATAAAATTCAGGTGGACGATGCTCTCTAGCAGATCTATGAGAAGGAGGTGGAGGGATGTTAGATTCCTTAAAGGATATTTCAATCTCTGGCTGAGAGCCAGTGCCAACTTCTAATTGTTCATTGGCTGACTCTTGAATCCCATCAAGATCAATTTGGCTCCCATAAGTTCCATGAGATATCAAATCGCTCTCTCTCCTTCTCTCTCTCTCTCTCTCTCTCTCTCCGTATATATATATATATATATATATATATATATATATATATATATATATATATATATCGGAAGACTGCCATCTGAGCTACGAACACTTTGTTCTCACAGGGTTTGTAAAACGAATATCCAAAGGAGTTTTCTGGCTAACCAATGAAGTAACACCTTTCAGATTTGGGTTCTAACTTTTCAAGTGCTTGGCGAAGAACGAAAGCCTCACATGTGGTGTGAGTGGCGAACCCATTTTCACATCTCGAAAGGTGTTTTGTAATCTTCTTAATTGGTACAAGGTTTAGGACATATACAACAGTGTGACAACCCGATATTTCAAGACAATATGATGGAACACAAGTCAAATTTAGGTCAAAATTTAACTTTCCTAAAATCTTATTTTGGTTAAGTAAAGTAGTAGGAATCGTAACAAGGTTTTCGTATATATAAAGAACCCTAAAATCCGAGTTATAGCGAAGAAGTTATGACCAACCGAAGATTCTCGGAAAAACCAGCAACACTGATAGACGTAAAATACGAGGTTTCAATACAATAATTTTTAGCCTTAAGTATCTAAATGAATGTCTTAGATATCATTAAACCGTAAACGTACATGAAAAGAACGTCCAAATCTGACTTCGTATGAGGAAGTTATGATTTTTCCAAGTTACGGATATAGCAGTAGACAACTAAAAACTCGAAATAGAGATCGAGAGACTTTTATCCGACACAAACTAAATGAGAATCGAAGGTCTCAACAATAGAAACGTAACGGTAAAAAGTCTGACGGAAACGGACGTCGTATGAAGAAGTTATGGAACTTTAACGGACTTTTCCTGTCCCGACCTATTAAAATATAATATTAAAAATAAAGTTAATATTTGCCGACAGAGTCTAAACGAAAGTTGTAGATCGTAGTCTCACCTTCGCGTGGATATAAAGAACGTCGAAAACGGAGTTGGTATGAGAAAGATATGAAATTTTGAAGTTTACTAAATAATTAAAATATAAATTAAATTTAAAATCCGATATTATCCGAAGGAGGAGTCATCGGACCAATCCAGTTTACGCCCAGCGTACCCTCGTACGCCCAGCATACTCAGATGCTCGGCTTCAATCTGTCCACGTCGCTTCGATGCTTTGTCCGAGGATGCGGTCATGCCTGACGTTGCGTACGCCCAGCGTACGCGAGGGATTCAGACCCTATATAAAGGGTGCGAGGATGCCGGCCATTTTTGCTCAATTCCTCCCTTTCTTGCGCCGAAGATCTGCGTTTAAACCCTCGGATCCATCCCGAAGTCCCGGTTTTCATATCCAAGTTGGGAAGGAAGTTTTACGCTCCTGAGATTCCCAAGAATCCCGAGAAATCTGCTTTCTCGAGTAGAAGTCCTGCTGGGTTTTCGTCTCACTTTCTTCAATCAATCATGTGAGTTCATACCCCTACATTTTAAATGTTTAATAAATGCTTTTTATGCTTTTAAAGGGGGGGGGATACACGTAAAACACACGATTATTATCGTGTGTGATATAAAGTTTCATTATACACTTTTTATCAATGGAATCATAAGTGATTTATAACTATTATAGGGAAACTTTCGTATGCAAAATATATCACGATAACATCATATCTTTTGAAATGAAAAATGTTGTTATATATGTATAAATCAAACACTCTGCTTATACTGGATGCATATGTGTCCATCTTAGGCACTACAAAAATTATACTTTTCATAACAAGTGAGCATTTCACTAGGGATTACTATACAAACGAGACATACTTTTAGAAAACTATAATAGGTATAGTTTTACGAGAACATCACGAACTTTTACATACTAGAAATACTATTTCAAGGAGTTACATTCATATACAAGAACAAACGAACATTTTCATATGTACTTCAAATAGTTTTCACAAACGTTTTTACACGTTAAAACACTTTTAGAAACTGTCTTACAAACTGTAGGTTTCCTTTTTGAATCCGTTATAGTTGTACATCAAACAAAGGTTTTCTCACACTTAAACTGTCTTGTCAAACAGTTTTCGAATTGATTTATAAACTGACATCAAGTCATTAATTCTTATTTATTAAACTTTTCAAAGGTTTTACAAAACTTCTTTTATGCTTTTATATTATAAATTGCATGCATCTATATGTATAGTATATAAGAAATGTTTAAAAGACTTAGGAAGGCTATCCACCATGTTTCCTTTTCCTCGATTTGGATGTGGTCTGGTGGGATATCGGGTACCTGTCCGAAGGTCGTTTAAATATTAGTTATATATCATGTATACATATATAGTCATAAATGTTCCATCAGTTAATTCAGTTCCGACACTCTTGGGTAGCAAGGGTGTATAAACCTACTTGGACACTCATCAATTACATTCTAGTAAACTATTATAGGAATAGTTTAGGAGATATAAAACATTATTCCTATTACAAGGAATCACACAAGAGTCAGTTCATTCATGAGTCTATACCAACGTTTTATTTACAAGTATATATTTTCATAACAAGGATAATCTTTTCACACAAAAAGGAATTTTGTTATATTACTCGTGAACTTGTCATTAGCAAACATGTGAGACAATGACTTTGTTAGTACCAAAACGAAAGTCCCCACCTATAACCATAGTCTCTTGGAGGGAGAGCATGACAAGTGTGTATAGATCTATACGGGGCTGACTGTTAGCTATAGTTCTCGGGGTGACAAATGTCAACATAGGTACTGCGTCTAGTATGGTTATGAGGAACTCATAACATGCGGAAACAACAACTCTTGTACGTAGTAATATACATTTAACTCAATCATGCTCAGGGGGTAATAACTACACCATGGGATATTATTAGCATGTTCACAATTCGGGATAAACACCCTTTTAACCAGTTTTACTTAAGCAAAAGACTCACATGGAGTATTAAAAATATATTGGTTTACAGAGTCATCAAGTGCCTTGGTGATTTTATACATACATAAATCTATTATTTAGGCATGAAAAACATCATCGTGTTATAGTTTTGGATCTTTTAAACTACCACACACTTATGGATAAATGTTGGAGTTTTAGAAACAAATACTCAAAACGGTCAGGTCTTGGTAGAAGACTACTTTCAAAACATTCAGGTTTTGGTAGAAGACTACTTTCGAAACATTCAGGTCTTGGTAGAAGACTACTTTCGAAACATTCAGGTCTTGGTAAAAGACTGCTTTCAAAACATTCAGGTCTTGGTAGAAGACTACTTTTTATACTAGTAGGAAATATGAGATTTTCTAGAGTTTTCATACTTATACTAAATGTTTCATCAAACATTCACTAGTTTTTCATAGCAACTTTTCAGAGCAATAACATTAAAGTACTTATGAATTCACCAGCTTTATTGCTGATACTCGCTTTCAAAATAACTTGTATTCTCAGGTTACAAATAGACAGGTGTCGATGCAAGGTTTAGGGAAGACGGAGCAGTCAAGACTCGTCTTTTATTTGGATTAGTTATCATGTTGTCATGTACTATGAAAAAACACACTTGTAATCACCATTATACTATTAATGAAATGGATGATGTTGTTGCTTGTTTACTACTTTACATTTGTTGCGATACATTACATGACATCCTCCGCCCCAGAACGTTTCCGCCGTTCTCGGTTTTGGGGTGTGACAGATTGGTATCAAAGCATTGTTTATAGTGAATTGAGTATATCAACCCATAAAAGATATACTAACTATAAATACAATGGGATTAAAAATACTCTGACTTAGAGTTTATACTTCTAAATAATAAAATATTTGAGTAAGTATACGTGCCTGCATTCATACTAAAATCGGTGTAACAACGACAAGAACAGAAATATTACGATTGTTGAATATCACAAGTAAGCTTGAGGATGTATAGTCAGTCTTAGGAGTGGCATAGCCTGATCAACTATGTTGGTCCGAGGAGTGATTAGCATATGCCCAAGAATGGTTGTGATATGGCAACAAGTCTAAAAACTTACCAACATTACCACAATGAGAACATTATAACAGAACCTAAGTCTAAAATACCATAGGGGTGTTTTGGGTTACCATAATTACTTACTTGAGAACTAAAAAGGATCTTCATTGCTAAGTTGATAGTTGCTAAGTGGATACACTAAGGCTATATGTACCTAGGATGTTATGGACTTAGAATCGGTGAAATTTTTGCTTTACCCTTATTCCTTGTGAATTTGGAGTTAAGGTCACTTATTCGAAAGCCTATCCTGTGTTGATTACATATGACTGGTATCCACTTTACAAATAGCGATGTAACTAATGAAGATTTTCTAATAATTATCTAGATAGTTCGTCTAATAATTATTTCCTTACCCCAATTCTCGCGTAGATAACATGGCTAGACTCCATCCCCATGGCAACCCGTACTTTCCGAACGAAGTCATTGCTAGATGGTTTGGAGAAGGACCAGAGAATGATCGTCCAATCCCTTTGAATGATCACCATGCTGAAAACCTTTCGGATGTTGATAACTCCGAACCAGAGGTTGAGAACCTACCCCCGGCAGCTCCATTTCTAAATCCTAACCCTCGTCCCACTTTTTATGGCCCGACGCCTCCTTGGGTAGAATGCTTGGAAACATGGAGCGAAGAGCAAGATCAACCTATGCCGTTTAATGGAGACCGAAGCTTCTACAACGTAAATGAAGGGAGCTCAGCAGACAAAGTTCTACGAATCGCCTTGATCACAAGTGAGAGATCTGAGAGAAACCATGAGACCCTGCTGCAAGCACTAGCTGAAACCCGAGCCGAAGTCATAGAGCTCCAAGTACGCCAGAGGGTGTACGAGAGATACCTGCTTGATATGGAACGTCAACTAACCAAACTAAGGGTTCACCATAGGGGTGACCGTCGCCAGTAGGAGATACCTTACTTCCTTCTTTGTTTTAAAGAACCGTGTTCCTGTCTATGTTCTGGGTAGCACTCTTCTATGTGACTCCCGTGTACTGTAAGTACTTTTAGTTAAGTCTTTATACTGTCAAGGGCTTTTCTACTCCGAATATGACGTAAGACCTACTACAAGGTCGATTTTCCTGAACTTTTACGTCATGAATATCAAAGATATTGACAATTGGCTAACCTTTGTGTCATTCTTTATTCAAATACTCTTATCATACTTTCATTGGGGTATATCTGAAACATGCTTTAGTCAAGTCATTAGACCATAGTAATTTAGCTCCGGAAACATTTCCATGTCTCTTTTAGTGGTTGGACCATGTTATTCACCAACCAACGATACCTCGGCTTGAACGACAAGCGTCTTGAGACCATTCTACGAACTTACTTCCACTCATTACTAGGACTGCATCATAGGGATGTAGGTCAACCCTTCATAAACACACTTCCACTCAGTACTAGGATTGTATCATAGGTATGTAGTTCAAACTTCCGCAAACATACTTCCAATCCGTACTAGGACTGCATCATGAAGATGTAGGTCAAACATTCGAGAACATAGTCTTACTCTTTACTTGAACACTCGAAGTACATCTAGAGTCAACCAGAATCGCTCACAAAATCTTTATCTTTCGTGTTACAGAATCATGTCGTCATCCGGAAACAATCAACCGAGCAACGAAACCCCTATCCTCCATATCGACGCCGCTACATTACAAGCTGCAGTAGCAGCTGCTGTGACAACTTTCCTTACACACATCAACTCAGGAAACACAAGCAAGACCGACAAAGGAGTCGAGAGTTCCGATGGTAGTACCAAATTGGGAAACCAACAAATGGCAACAGTCATAGACTTGCGAAGCCATAAGACCGAAAGGAAGAGACGATATCGTCAAGCCCTAAAGGAGCACAAGAAATCCCAAAGACTTGCCATGCCACAGCAACAAGTGGCAACTCCTGCAGAACGCTTTAGGAAGCAATTTCCAAGGTGGTGTAATGAGGAAGGCACTCATGTCCACATAACACTGGCTAAACACCTCACTCCCGCCACCAAGGCTAGTACTAGCCATTCATGCCACCAATGTGGGGAGATAGGACACCTTAATAAGGATTGCCCTATAACAAAGAACTCTGGCATAGACGGTAGGATTCTCAGGATCACAGTTGCAGGAGAACCTACTCCGAACCCACGTTAATATAATTTAGGCGTTTCATTGTAACAGACTTATAAACCATCCAAAACTAGTGCAACCAGAGTCTTATCTTTTGTGGGATCCCATCGGTATAGGGATGCTCGTGTTGCGTATACTTACCTTTTGTAGTATACCTTATTCGCAACAATAGTCTTGTAGTAGTCTAAAGTACTGTAACTCTGTTGAGGGTTGCATGGTTGTGTTTTGTCTGTAAACGTCTTATGTTCAAATCTAATGTCTTTAAGTTTCCTTATGATTCCGACATTATCATACGATTTGATTCAATTTGATTCTCGCAAAAACAGCTTCATACGTACATCTCTTTCTTCGAAATCGCCTTTCCAGGGAATCCGTCATATCAGAACACCAAGTACTCATGGATGGAGTACCTCATAGTTCTTTTCCTTTCCGAAGAAATCCCCGAAGTACCACTCGTACAGTACGTCAAGTTCAAATCCAAAGATCCATAAGGTTGATCCGTCGCTGATGAATGTATACATAGGGGTGATATATAATCAAGGTTCTGACTTCATAATCAGTATGAATTGGTTGTGTTCTTATGCAAGAGGAAAGGTCACTACCTACACATCAAGACAACTTAAGACACAGGAAGTTAACTATACAACACATGATCTTGAGTCAGGAGCAGCGGTAATAGCTTTGAAGATCTGGAGACACTGCTTGTAGGGTACAAGATGTACTATTCTCTCAGTCCACAAAAACATTCAACATACGTTCGACAAATAGGAGTTAGCATGCCAGTGAAGTCAAACGGAAGAAGCAAAGTCGTATCCCGATAGTGAAAGGTTTACTCGGATGCCAAGCGAGGAACTAAGTTCACTTAAGAACACGAGAAGCAAATAAAACTTCTATCCGTAGCATGATTATCAATTCTGTTTAAACTCTAATTTTGGGACGAAATTCCCTCTAACGGGGGGATGATGTGACAACCCGATATTTCAAGACAATATGATGGAACACAAGTCAAATTTAGGTCAAAATTTAACTTTCCTAAAATCTTATTTGGGTTAAGTAAAGTAGTAGGAATCGTAACAAGGTTTTCGTACACATAAAGAACCCTAAAATCCGAGTTAAAGCGAAGAAGTTATGACCAACCGAAGATTCTCGGCAAAACCAGCAACACTGATAGACGTAAAACGCGAGGTTTCAATACAATAATTTTTAGCCTTAAGTATCTAAATGAAAGTTTTAGATATCATTAAACCGTAAACGTACATGAAAAGAACGTCCAAATCTGACTTCGTATGACGAAGTTATGATTTTTCCAAGTTACGAATATAGCAGTAGACAGCTAAAAACTCAAAATAGAGATCGAGAGACTTTTAGCCGACACAAACTAAATGAGAATCGAAGGTCTCAACAATAGAAACGCAACGGTAAAAAGTCTGACGGAAATGGACGTCAGATGAAGAAGTTATGGAACTTTAACGGACTTTTCCTGTCCCGACCTATTAAAATATAATATTAAAAATAAATCAAGATTTGCCGACGGAGTCTAAACGAAAGTTGTAGATCATAGTCTCACCTTCGCGTGGATATAAAGAACATCGAAAACGGAGTTCGTATGAGAAAGATATGAAATTTTGAAGTTTACTAAATAATTAAAATATAAATTAAATTTAAAATCCAGTATTATCCGAAGGAGGAGTCATCGGACCAATCCAGGTTACACCCAGTGTAACCTCGTACGCCCAGCATACTCAGATGCTCGGCCTCAATCCGTCCACGTCGCTTAGATGCTTTGTCCGAGGATGCGGTCATGCCTGACGTTTCGTACGCCCAACGTACGCGAGGGATTCAGACCCTCTATAAAGGGTGCGAGGATGCCGACCATTTTTGCTCAATTCCTCCCTTTCTTGCGCCGAAGCTCTGCGTTTAAACCCTCGGAGCCATCCCGAAGTCCCGGTTTTCATATCCGAGTTGGGAAGGAAGTTTTACGCTCTCGACATTCCCGAGAATCCCGAGAAATCCGCTTTCTCGAGTAGAAGTTCTGCTCGGTTTTCGTCTCGCTTTCTTCAATCAATCATGTGAGTTCATACCCCTACATTTTAAATGTTTTATAAATGCTTTTTATGCTTTTAAAGCGGGGGAATAGAAGTAAAACACACAATTATTATCGTGTGTTATATAAAGTTTCATTATACACTTTTTATCAACGGAATCATAAGTGATTTATAACTATTATAGGGAAACTTTCGTATGAAAAATATATCACGATAACATCATATCTTTTGAAATGAAAAATGTTGTTATATATGTATAAATCAAACACTTTGCTTATACTGGATGCATATGTGTCCATCTTAGGCACTACAAAAATTATACTTTTCATAACAAGTGAGCATTTCACAAAGGATTACTATACAAACGACACACTTATAGAAAACTATAATAGGTATAGTTTTATGAGAACATCACGAACTTTTACATACTAGAAATACTATTTCAAGGAGTTACATTCATATACAAGAACAAACGAACATTTTCATATGTACTTCAAATAGTTTTCACAAACGTTTTTACACGTTAAAACACTTTAGAAACTGTCTTACAAACTGTAGGTTTCCTTTTTGAATTTGTTATAGCTGTGCATCAAACAAAGGTTTTATCACACTTAAACTGTCTTGTCAAACGGTTTTCGAATCGATTTATAAACTGACATCAAGTCATAAATTCTTATTTATTAAACTTTTCAAAGGTTTTACAAAACTTCTTTTATGCTTTTATATTATAAATTGCATTCTTCTATATGTATAGTATATAAGAAATGTTTAAAAGACTTAGGAAGGCTATCCACCCTGTTTCCTTTTCCTCGATTTGGATGTGGTCTGGTGGGATATTGGGTACCTGTCCGAAGGTCGTTTAAATATTAGTTATATATCATGTATACATATATAGTCATAAATGTTCCATCAGTTAATTCAGTTCCGACACTCTTGGGTAGCAAGGGTGTATAAACCTACTTGGACACTCATCAATTACATTTTAGTAAACTATTATAGGAATAGTTTAGGAGATATAAAACATTATTCCTATTACAAGAAATCACACAAGAGTCAGTTCATTCATGAGTCTATACCAACGTTTTATTTACAAGTATATATTTTCATAACAAGGATAATCTTTTCATACAAAAAGGAATTTTGTTATATTACTCGTGAACTTGTCATTAGCAAACATGTGAGACAATGGCTTTGTTAGTACCAAAACGAAAGTCCCCACCTATAACCAGAGTCTCTTGGAGGAAGAGCGTGACAAGTGTGTATAGATCTATACGGGGCTGACGAATCTGCACCCTGACTGTTAGCTACAGTTCTCGGGGTGACAAATGTCAACATAGGTATTGCGTCTAGTATGGTTATGAGGAACTCACAACACGCGGAAACAACAACTCTTGTACGTAGTAATATACATTTAACTCAATCATGATCAGGGGGTAATAACTACACCATGGGATATTATTAGCATGTTCACAATTCGGGATAAACACCCTTTTAACCAGTTTTACTTAAGCAAAAGTCTCACAGGGAGTATTAAAAATATATTGATCTACAGAGTCATCAAGTGCCTTGGCGATTTTATACATACATAAATCTATTATTTAGGCATGAAAAACATCATCGTGTTATAGTTTTGGAACTTTTAAACTACCACACACTTATGGATAAATGTTGGAGTTTTAGAAACAAATACTCAAAACGGTCAGGTCTTGGTAGAAGACTACTTTCAAAACATTCAGGTCTTGGTAGAAGACTACTTTCGAAACATTCAGGTCTTGGTAGAAGACTACTTTCAAAACATTCAGGTCGTGGTAAAAGACTACTTTTTATACTAGTAGGAAATATGGGATTTTCTAGGGTTTTCATACTTATACTAAATGTTTCATCAAACATTCACCAATTTTTCATAGCAACTTTTCAAAGCAATAACATTAAAGTACTTATGAATTCACCAGCTTTATTGCTGATACTCGCTTTCAAAATAACTTGTATTCTCAGGTTACAAATAGACAGGTGTCGATGCAAGGTTTAGGGAAGACGAAGCAGTCAAGACTCATCTTTTATTTGGATTAGTTATCATGTTGTATTGTACTATGAAAGAACACACTTGTAATCACAATTATACTATTAATGAAATGGATGATTTTGTTGCTTGTTTACTACTTTACATTTGTTGCGATACATTACATGACATCCTCTGCCGCAGAACGTTTCCGCCGTTCTCGGTTTTGGGGTGTGACAAGCAGTCTCAAAGGCATATCCCTAGAAACTGATATGAAGTGTTGCACGACTCATGATATATTGAACCATATCAATTAAGGTTTGCTTTCTCCTCCTAAATACACCATTATGTTTTTGTGTTTCAGGGGGACCTAGCTATGAAACTATTACACAATCTCTAAGATGACTTTCAAATTCATTAATAAGATACTTTCCATTCTATCAAATTGGAGAATCTCAATTCCTTTGCCCAATTAGTTCTCTACCTCTTGTTGGAATGTCTAGAACACCTTAAAGGTTTCAGAATTATGTTTCATCAAATAAACATATCCATATCTACTGTAATCATATGTAAATGTGACTTAGTAACTCTCACCATCTCGTGTTACGTATCTAAACAGTCTACATACATCAGTGTGAATGAGGTCCAACAAATCTTTTCCTCTATCACAGTTACCTGCGAATGGTGCCTTTTTCATCTTTCCAAGTAAGAAAGATTCACATCCATCATCTCACTCTAATTCAAGTTATTCCAAGATCTCATCTGACTGGATCTTGGCGATGCACTTTTTTATATGACCAAGTTGACCATGCCATAAACACAACTTATAAAAATTATCCTAGGATGAATCAACATTTAAGGTTAAGCTATCATTCTTTCTCAAACCAATAATGGTTTCATAAATTTCATTGCACGAATTAGATTTTAAGTAAATGCTATCATTTTCTAATACAAAAATGCTACTATTATGAATTCCAAATTGAAAACCATCTCGATACAATGCATGAAATGAAATAATGTTTTGTGTCATGTGAGGCGAATAACAACAATCTAATAAACTAATTGAAAAACCACTAAAGAAAATAAGCTCATAATACCAAATCACAATAACAATCTTGCTCTTGTTACCCATGTTCAAGTCAAGCTCACCATGCCTTAGCTTCCTACTTTGCTTTAGTCCTTGCACATCAGAGCAAATATGAGGACCACATCTTGTGTCTGTTGGATTAAGGTGTCTAGTCCAGTAACTAAATTGGTATATTCTTGTAATTAGAAGTAAAGTTCTTTTTGGGTTGCCCTCATAACCAGAAAAAGCTAGAATTGATATAACCCTAATCTTTATGTAATTCGATTTTCATTGCCTCACTCTAGGGTTTCTTGTTGTTCATAGTTTATTGCTATTAATAGAGAAAGGAGAGTGATTTAGTATCATGTTTTATGAATCTATTAGGCATAAAGATAAAAGATTCTCCAATCTGAAAAGAAAGGAGAGTGCTTTGGTATCATGTTATGATCATCTTAGTAATGGTAGAATTGTATCACATTTAATCCTCCTAGAACATCTTATTTAAACTATATGACTAAGAAGAGCAATCAAACATTTTCAAAAATGGTTAGATTGTAATATGAGTTAGACTTTGTTCCCAATCAAGTTTTAGAGTCTTGCTCTAGTAACTATGAATAATATCTTGAAACTCATTTCCAAACTAAGAAGGATAGCAGCACCTCGTAATATGTGGAGTAATAATGTTTCCTTACTCTAGCACATTTGGAATTGGAGTTGTGATGTTTTCATCGATTGAGAAACAAAAGATAAACTGAGACCTAGTCTATGAAGTTTTTTCTTGTTGGAAATATGCACAAACTTTTGAATATTGGTTTTAGCTCATTAAGGAATGTTTCTTAATAGAAAACTTATATGTCAAGTAGTGAGTGGGATTCTCAAATTCACAATATGATTATCCCTCTTCATATTTCGAATTGTGAGGAACGGAAAGGAATTGTTTAGACTTTCAGGAGAGATGTTTACAATGTATTGAAAGAGTTTGAAGACATACACTATCTGAATAAAGTGCACAAGCTTAAGAAGCCTAATTAGAGGCTTTATGAAGCATCGCGAAACAGGAATATGCACTTCCATGAGAAAGTCAAAATGTATTGATTTCTAGAAGTCCAGTTGAGTTCTAAGTACTTGTCAAAGCTAGTGGGAGCATAATTGTTATGCTGGTATTGCATGTTGACAATACTATTCATATGGAACAATGTCTCTAGTTTGCAAGTTGCAAAATTTGGTAACTGTTTCACTATAGTGGACTTAAGGGAGAGGGCACTCCTATTTCGTTATGAATCTATTGGTTTAGATTGTATAGTTTAATAAAACTTAGTCAAAGGCATATATGAATAGCATGTTGAAATGTTTCGACATTTGATATTCTATATATGGAATTATTATAGCAATGAATTGAACAGATATTTGACCCTTGTAATATTGAGTTGAGTCCCATATGCTATAATATTTTATTATTCTATTTTTCAAATTCTTTTAGTATTGTGTGAAAAAGATTAAAATTTCATGCGATTTGATTTATTAAACAAACTGTCAAAAACAATATGAGGTTTTACCAAATATTGGTTGCTTGTGGACTATTAGAAGTATGACATTATTTGAAAGGACCATAGTGACATGTTTTGGATTGAGATGATTCTTGGTAAGAATTGATGATCATATAGGAATAGGGAAATGTTTCCATAATGGGAGATGTTCGTAAAATCTACATGTAAGCTGAAAACTTTAATGCAAAAGAAGTGTTCAAGGAGTGTATCTTGAATTTGAGACTTCATATCCATGCAAAATCTCAGTCTCTGTGACTTAAGAACCTTGACATCACATAAAGACAATGCATGCAAAGATGAAGTTCCACTACATCGTAGATAGCGATAAGAATTTAGAATTATGAAATGAGCATCATTGGAGTAGTTTCCAATCGATCTATTCACAAAGGAAGGACTATAGAGAGGCATAGTATGCATGTTTATAACATAGCATGACTGATGTTATTTAATTCAAGTGATTAGTTGATTTCCAAAAACATTATACAATGAATAAATTCGTAATTTTTATGGTGATTAAATAATAGAGATTTATTTATAATCAATGGGTATGATGTCATAGTTAATTAATTTATTATTGTGTTTCACATTTCATGTTTTCCTTTCCTGAGTAATTATAATATTATTCAAATTTCACAGTCGTTCATACTTTTGGAGGTAAGTAGTGAATTAAGACTGTCATGGATTGATTGTAGATTGTCGATTGAGGTTAAGACATTGCAATTTGAATTGCTACAATATTCATGAGTACTTTGAAAATAGAGATTTTAAGTGTTGGATAAACCCATGCTTAGAGATTACTTCATTGATTCAATCACAGGTAATTCTAAGATGATAATATCTTTATTCTTAAAACATAGATATATAGTTCACAGTTTACAGATAAGTTGTGCATTGTTTTGCTCAAACACATCTCGTAACTGGATGTTATAAAGGGTTATTATGTCTATGATTTGATATGTAAATTGTATGACTATATATTAAATGTAATTAGTTCCATTTGCATGAATAAGGAAAAGCAATATCTATGGGCCCCTTGGTAATTTGAGTTGATCTATAAAAACAAGGCGCTTGGTCCAGACTGAATTGATGTGTTCAATTTTGTAGTCTGAATTGATCACAAATAGGGAAATTGGGAAATAGAACAAATGAACATGAGGTTGATCATTTAATCCATGACCTAGTTCATACAATATCTTGTAGAATGAAGGAATAATTATTCACTTATCTTAGGGCCAATGTTTGATTTGAATCAAAGTTTGGCAGTGGCTTTGGAAAGCACTCTTTTTGTTTAGCTCAAGGTTTATATTTGCAATTGTAGTTAGACTTATCCAAGCGAGAGACTATTGGATCAAGGTGTCTAAGCAAATAACTAAATTGGTGTATTCTTGTAATTACAAGTGAAGTCCTTTTTGGGTTGCCCTCATGACTAGAAATAGCTAGAATTGATATTAGGAGAGAGAAATATAATTTATTAGATTATTATATGACTAATAAACTAATTGGAAATTATGGGAAAATGATTTGTTAAAATATTATGTGATTAATATATTAATTGGAAATAGACAGTTGATTTGTTGATTTATTATGTGATTAATAAATTAATATGAGATCAATTATTAAATAATTGGTTTGTTAATTTATATATTCAATAAATTAATAAGAAATCAATTAGAATTGATTAATTATTAATCATAATTAATCTGGTATTAATTGGATTTAATTGAAGGTGTAAGGGGTGAATTTTAATTGTTCAATAGGTTAACAAAAGAAGCAATTCTAGAACCCTCCATGGTATGGATGGTTTTGGAGGGTTTCCTAGGGTTTCTGGAAGCCTCCTAGTTTCATAAAAGGAAAGGATTTGAATTAGGATTAAATCTTTTATGTAATCAATTCAAATCTTGCTTTGCATGTATGTTATCTAAACTATAAACAAGATCCCTTGGCTTGCAATTTTCGTTCACCATATTACCTAAAGGCATAGGAACGAAATTCCCATCACATATCCTCTCTCCTGCTCGTTCTAAGGTTTCTGGTTTTTAGTGTGAGACATTAAAGGCATTATCCATTTGACGCTTGCTTTCCAAGGAACTTCAACAGGATTTGATTTGATTATTTTCTGTAACAATCAAAAGGTATCGAACCCTAATCTTTATGTTCATTTCGATTTTCATAGCCTTTCTCTAGGGTTTCTTGATGTTCATAGTTTTTTGCTATCAATAGAGAAAACATAGATCATTTATAGGTTGCATGTGAACTTAAGGCTTTAAGTGTTTTTCCGCCACATGATTTTTTTTTTATAACCTAGAAAACCCATCAGTGTCAAGGATGCAAGAATCAGAAGTTGAAACACCATAAAGTTCAATCATAAAAATACTCGAGGTACTAATCTTATTGGCCTTCTTCTTCCTTATATCCTCCAGGTGCTTTAGGCAACTATGTTTCCAATGTCCCTTTTATCGGAAATAGAAGCAGATGGCCTCCTTATGGTCACTTAGTGTTTGAGTTGGATTCTCCAACTTTTCCATTTCCCTTTGCTTTAGGATGAGAGGTCTTCTTCCTTCTGACACACCTTCGCTAACGGCCAGAAAAGGGAATAGTAGAGTTGGCCATACTTGCCTCAAAGGTCTTCAGCATACCATGAAACCCCATCAAGGTCTTTTTGTAATGTCCCAATCAACAACCAAAATTTTCCATTTTTATTAAGGTAAAAAAAAAATTACAAAATTATAAAATCCATGATAAGAAAATCATTTGTTCCAAACTACATTTTTTGAAAATTAGAAATAATATGATAAACATGGAATCCTCAAAGCTGCAAATAAGTTTGTACAGTCACGCCTTCTCCTTCACAATCACTGATGCAATCTGGAAAACATAAGCAGTTGGGTAAGCACAAAGCTTTGTGAGTTTCCTCAAAATACCACACACCCAAAACATATAAAAGCATACATATTGGCCCACAGTCATAGGGCTGGATTACCCCAGGTGTGTTGGCATGCCGCCTCAACCCAACCGCTCATCCCGAGCCTTTGCGCCTACGCCTTACAGCTGGCCTGCACCTGGTATCTTGGCCTAAATCACACAGCAAGACCGCCTCAATCTCACCTATCACAATATGTCGACATACAAACAAACAAGAAATCAAGTAGGCACATAAGTACAAGCAACTACTAATATACCTGTCGAATAGCTCACTACTACCTATTATGCCCCTCACAGCACACTCCTCTACAACCGGAAAATCTCTAGGGGATGCATAGCCATATGTAACCATAGGTGAGATAGACACCTGAACACATGATCCTACTCTCGAGCCACAACCAAACAAGGAACAGGCAAGAAAGACTAGATCAAGAGTTCTCAGTCTATCCTACGTGGCTATATATAGCCCCAGGGAAATGCAACACCAAGATGCTCAAGTTTATCAATGAGTTTAGTACCATGCCGGTGGCAACCTCTTGGGGAAATGCAACACCAATATGCTCAAGTTTATCAATGTACAACTTCATTTTGAAAACATGTGCATTAATAAATTCTCTATCTTAAAGCTTGCACCCTAAAAGAGACTTTAAGACATCGAATTGCTCATGTCTAGCTTGCTCTTGGAGCATTTCCTTGAGCTCCACATTCATGTACAATGCCCCAAGTTTCTCAAGTTCTTTTGGAGCTTGGGAACCATAGTCGCCAACATAAGACATGCGACTTCAGTCGAGTGATTATGATGTTTTTCATAATCAACAATCTCCTCATCATTAGCATTTTCTTGAAGCTCCTCATAGACCATCTTATCCAAAACACACTATTTTTTCTCGTACCTAAGGGTGATCCTTAGTGATGGAGTCTAATAAGGATAGTTTGGACCAGTGAGCTTGTTCCTCGAGAGGAGCTGGAGTACTAATAAGTTTGCGAAGAAGTATGTGCGGGGGTAACAGTCGCACTTATACCAATATTAAAAATCTATAAAATGAAGTTCATATTATTTTTATCAATTCCTTAGAAAAATATTACCTCATTTATTAAAATTATTTAATTAAGGCTAGGACCCATACTTCACTTCAAGAATGTGAAAAGGATTAGACGAAATCACATCTAGAATCTATTAAGGTAGGAAAACGGTTTGCTAGTTTCAATGTATATGAAACTACTATATATGTTGATATTTATTAACTTAGGTCAATAACATGTTAATCATTTCCATGCTCATCTAGCATTCATGACTAGAATCGTTGATGATCATCGATCTAGATGGTAAATCAACCAAGAAAAACCATGTGATGCTCGACTAAAGTAATGCTTGAAAAATCGTGAGTATCACATCACACTTACTGTCACACCTCAAAACCGAAACATCGGAAACGTTCTGGGGTGGATGACGTCATGTCAAGTATCACAACATATGCAGTATAGTAATCAAAGCACAACAACCATTGCATTAATAGTAATAATTTTACATAGGTTACATATCATAGCAATATCAAAGTAAATACAGAACATAACAAGACGCAACTTGGTACTAGGCTGTCTTCGCAAAAGCTCCCGGGATGTACCTGTCTATCGATGAACTGAGAATACAAGTTATTTTGAAAGTGAGTATCAACATTTTTATAATGCTGGTGAGTTCATAAGTATTTAGTGTCATTAGTATAAATACACATTTTATTCAAAAAGACTTTTATTTTGAAAGATAGTAATCTAGAATCTACGGTGTATTAGCGTTCTTTCCAGAAAATCCTATATTTTCTAAATAAAAGAAGTCTTCTACCAAGACCCGACGGATTTACGTTATAAGGAGTAATTTTCCCCAAAAATACTATCATTACCAAAAATACAATATTAACTTTAAAGGAATAATGAGGAACTCACAAATAAAAATACCAGGGGAAAATAATATATACCTCAGCAGTACTACTGCTGACTAAGACAAAAGAAAACATAGACTCCAGGAAAGTACCGTATGAATGATACGCCTGGCTCAGTCTAACACAAGGAAACACAGACTCCAGGCAGTATCGAATGAACGACACAGCTAGCAAAGTCTAAAACAAGTAAATACAAACTCCAGACAGTATCGAATGAACGACATAGCTAACAAAGTCTAAAACAAGAAGATACATACTCCAGACAATATCGAATGAACGACACAGCTAGCAAAGTCTAAAACATGAAGTGAATGTGAACTCGTATGTAACCATACTGATCGACAATAGAGTATCCGATGACCCTCCAGGTCACGGGCAGAGGTAGTGGCATTATGTCACCCATGGGCCTTACTAGCGCGGACTGTAGCTAGTAGTCTGGGTGTGGGAGTCTCAGTCCCGTATAGATCTATACACATGATGTTCACTCTCCTTCCCGAAGACTCTGGTTACACGGCGATGGCGCTATGAGGCGCCGTAGAGGGTAATAGTGTGTCACATTCTAAAGTAAAAAAGAGAGAGAGAGATAGAGAGAGAGGGAGAGATAGAGAGATAGATAGATTCTCCTAACTATTCCTATAATAGTTACTAGGGTTCCAAAAACATGAATAATAGGAGGATGCCTTTACTACCCAAAGGCGATGAACTAGCTGAGAGAGAGAGGGCTTTTATGTCCATATATATATACATTATAAATAATTAATGTTTAAACGACCTTCAGATGGATACCCGATACCCACCAGACCACATCCCAATGAGGAAAAGGAAATAGGGCAAACTAACCTTCCTAAGTCCTTTAAACATTATTTATATAACTATACAAATATAGGCATGCATTTAACGAAATAAAAGCATAGAAGAAAACTTTGGTAAAACCTTTGGAAAACCTTTACACTTAAGAAATTTACGACTTGATGTCATTTTGTAAAACAAGCTTTGAAAACCTTTGGAAAACCCTTTGAAAAATCCTTTCATAAATAAGCTTTGAACATACTTTGATAAAACAATTTAAGTGAAGAGAACCTTTGTTTAAAACACTGCTGTAACAGGTTTTAAAGTAAAACATACAGCACGAGAGAACAATTTGAGAAAAGATTTAAAGAAGCAAAGACGTTTTGGAAAACCATCTGTAGTATTATACTTGGTAAAACAGATGAAAGTGTGATAAATCCTTTTGCATGCGGGTTATTAATCACATATGATTGATATGATAACTAGCATGTTTTAACTTGTATTCCCCCCATAAAAGCATTTAAAAACGTTTAAAAGATTAATTTAGGGGTATGAACTCACCTGACGTGGGTGACTCGGATGGTCGGGCGATATAGGATGCTATGTGTCAATTGAGATCTTGAACACACACCTGGATCCTATTTAGCAAGTAATGATACATTTAGGTATCCAATTAGTCATTTAATAACTACTTAAGCAAGTAAAGATGTCTTGCTACATGAAAACACTTTTCTATAAGTGTTAGGAGTGTTAAGGGTTGCTTCTAAGAAGGGTATAGTCTCACTTTGGAGTTTACTCCTTTTATGGTAACACCTAGGGGTGTTTACGATTTTATACCATTTCCCCCATGATTTTACGGTTGTAACTCATGGGAATGGTGCATTTGAGTGCTTTAAGGCTTCATGACTCACAGATAAAGGTTCTAGAGTTGATTCAAGGGCTATGGAAAGGATTAAGGCTCAAAATGGACACTCTTTGGAGTTTACGGTCCTTGGACCACTCCCTTGGGAGTTTACGGCCGTAAACACATGAGTTTACGGTCGTAAACTCATGTTAGTCCATTTCTTTTGTGCTTTTGTGGTTCTAGGTCATGCATGCAAGGTTTTAGTTATTTATACAAGCATTGGAAGGTGTTATGGGCACTTATACACCCTTAAAAGGTGTTTACGGTTTTGGTAGGCCTTCCCAAACCGTAAACTCATGTTTTTCCCTTCAATTCATGTTCTTGGGGTCCCTAATTCATCCAAGTAAGGTTCTACTCCATCTCACAACCATTAGAAGGCATTAGGGGCATCTAAACACCTCTAGGAGGTGTTTACGGTTTTTGGGATGATCTCCCCAAACCGTAAACCCATAAGATCATGGGGAAAAGGTAATTTTCGACTGCTAAACTCATCAAGGAAGGGATCTATGCTAGTTTTCAAGGCTTAGAATGAATCAAGGTACACTTTGGCACCCACTTCGGAGTTTACGGTCTAAGAACACCTTGGACTGTAAACACCTTGTTCTTGGTGTTCTTCAAGGCTTTGACATGTATTCAAATCAAACAACTAGCTAGGAGAAGTATACTTACTTATAGGAAGCTTGAATGATCGATTTTGGCGGATTTGACGGGATGAATTTATGATAGTTGAGAGAGAATCCTTGAGTGTTCTTGAGGTGGAAGTTGGAAAATAAGAGAAAATGACTAAGTGTCATATTTATACTCTCGGGGGTTCGTGGTCAAAAACTCCGAGTTTTCGTCCGTAAATTCCAAAATTTTGGAGTTCCGCGACTTACGCTAAACACGTCAACTCTAAATATTACTTCCTTATTTTTTGTTTGCTTGACGAATATTATTTAAAATATTCCAACAGGCTTAAATCCGGCCAAAATATTTTGGGACTAATTTGGCTAATTTTTTACGCGCTTAATTACGGCGTTAAAACAAACGGAAATTTCGGGTTGTCACACTTACCATAATCAAACCAATATGTTGGCTCCAGGTACTACCCAACATCAACAGATTACAAGGAAGTGTATGGTTTTCATGGGTAACATGAGATTTGTATTTTTATTAAAAGGGGGTTTGTTTTATTTTTAGTTAAAACATTTCAACTTTGAAAACATTGGTATTGCTTAGTCATATATTTTGGGAAATTATCTAAATAAGTTAATCTTAAATGTTATATTTTAAAGGATAAACGATACTTAATATGCTTTGAAATGGATACATACTATTAAAATAGGAATTGAGAAGAAAAATAGAATATTGGGACAAGAATGAAGCCAATAAGGATCAAAATAAGATTTTCCATAAAATCTGAACTTAATGACATGACATATCAAGACCACGACACAATGAAACATCATAATTCTAGAACAACAAAGAAACATCACACTTAACGGCGCAACAATTACCTCTACGACACACGACTTCTATGATTCTTTAAATATGCGATTTTTCTAGTCCAAATCATTATGTTGAAAATCATAAATTTCAAGTACGAAATTTATTGGTCCAAAAACCCTTTTAAGTTGCATTCTAGGCTGAAGGAGAAGCAAGAAGCACAATTTTGAAGATTGAAGCTTAAAAACATCATAAATCATTAGGTTTGCTATAAACATTATATTTAGCATTGTTTATTTGATTATATTTTGTTTCTTAGTAAGGATGATGGGTTCATACCATATTCTTCTACATAGATGTAGATGAACCCTTTGCCCCATACTTTGAGATGCTCCTCCCCACCCTAATAGTATGGTTTGATTTATTGTTTAGATTTCTAAAAGTTTGATTATATATTATTTTTTTTATTAATCATATTACATTATATGTTAAAGTTTTGATTTGTATTACTTGCATATGAGTTATATACGATTTAGATGGCCAATATAGTAGTATTAACTTGAATCTCTATTAGTTTGTGATAATAAACTGTTAGGACTAGTGATTGATTAAATCCTAGAGTTAAGTAACATAATCGTAAACCTAAATGTATAAAATTGTGTTAGTTAATCAAACTATCATTGGTTTAGTTTTAATGAACATAGAAATTAACCACTAAGAGAGCATTAGTTTATCAACCTATGATTGGTATAGTTTTCATGAACATAAAAATTAACAACTAGATTAATTAATTAAAATCTGACATGTAAATTAGTTATTTGCTAGCTATTTGCATGATCATTGAATTAGTTGTTTAATAATTATTAGTATTAGTTAATTTGATCAAGGTTGTTACTCACTTTATAAATTGGTAATCAACTTTATTAAATCCATTGTACTTTCAATAAATCAACTATAGGAAAATAGTGGGATTCAGATTCTAAGCGGGAGCACTTCAAAATTATTGTTTCAGTCGACTTCTTTGCTTATTTTGTTTGTCTTGATTAATAGTAAAAATAAAATTAAGATATTTAAACAAAACCCCCCCTTTTTATTTGTTGTTTCTAGTTTAATTTTATTTAAATCAAAACATGCTTGTTCCCCTATTATTCGGCACATGGTCTTGTCTCAACTATATTGCTACAAGATTAGGTACAGTTCCTAGTGTGTGTTTTAGTATAGTTGAGAATAAACTAGTTTTACAAATTTAAAACTTTGATTAAATTTTAGTACATAAAACCACACATCAAACATCAATTTCGAATTCCAGATAAACATTAAATTCAATCACAAACATATCAATAGTAACAATACTACGAGTCGTGATCATATGTGTCTACCCTATCATCAATTAACTGAGAGACAAGTCATACTAAGTTAAAATAAGGACTTTTCAAAGCCTCCATTCGATCTGCCACCAACTCTTGATGCTACCTTAAACCCCACGAAATTCTAAACTTCATCCTTCACTTGGTCTTCGATCTTCAAAACATTACATTTTTCTATTCTAATTTAAAAAATTCCTAACTGAACTTTTACATTTAAAATAAAGATTATAAACTACAAATTAAAAACTAATGAAGGTCACAAAGACCAAAAGTACAACTAAAACATGTAACACATAGGAATTCAAAACAAACAATTATTATGAACTGAAATTATAACTTTTAGCCCAAATTAATAATCATAAAGTTGAAAGAAAGTAGACTAAGGCCTCGTTTGTTTTTCTACAAAAGTACTTTTTTAGCACTTTTTCCTTCTGTCGGGTAGACGTTTCGCAAGTGCACGTCTTCTTCCACAAACTTGGAAAAAGACAAAACACATTTAACCACTTCCAAAACAAACAACACCTAACTATTGTTTCAATAATTTTACATGCCCAAAATCACCAAAATAATAAGGTCTCAGCTATTGACTTTTACTTAATAATTAAGCTTTAAATAATTAAAACAACAAATAGGTGATAATCATCTTTGTAAAATTATCTAATTTAATGGATTAATGAATCTAAATCAGATGCCTAATAGAATCAAGCACATTTAGATTTATTAAGCAAAATCGAAAAACATATATGCAAACAGTAGGCCTGTGTTATGTCCATAGAGGAACGCTTCGTGTCCTATGAACATAATGGGTTTTTAGAATTTGATCAGGGATGCACCGTGTCCATAAAGGGGTGTGTTGCACCCAACAGATCAGATTCAGACTCAAAAACCAAATTGATTTTTATTTGGAAATCAAAATTTAAAACATTTCAAAAAAATAATCTAATAAGTTTTTCACCATGCAAACATAATGGAAAACCAATTGCAATTGAAGATGAACAAGTAGACTTGACATTGTTAGGTTATGAGGATCCTTCGCCATAAAGATGCAAACAATGGAAACAATTAAAACATAACATTGCTCATAATCCAAAAGTTGGATCCATGTTCAACCGAGTAATGTAACTATTAAAACAAATGGAGATAAAAGGAAAAAGTAAATATACGTTTGTAGCTTTTGATTTCTTCATCCGCGCTAGTGGATTGGATGGAAAAGAACCTGACATAAGATTCCCCTAATTAGTTGCACCCAAGACTCAATAGACCAACTTCAAACACCTCTGGAACGAACCACCAACAAAACCTTAAAACAATTTTGGGTTTCTCGAAGGGCACGACGTATGATGTGTGGGGTGCGATGCGTCTAACATGATTGTTTGAGATTTAAAGAAAGAAAAGAGGAGGCTCATATTTCTTGGTCTATCTTACTTCAAGTCGAATGATTTCATATGTTGGAATATGAAAATAAGCATCTCTAGTTATATAGGAGATCTAGGCATCCTTATAAGATAATAACTTGTCCTATATAATGGTGCTGACTTTTAGGGTAATCTCTTAGCACCAGCCTCCATCTCCAAAACGTAACCCTATCCTCCCCTTGTGATTTGATAGATTTTTTTGTTTTTGTAAGAGTATTGAAGAATAATAAAGCTTGTGGATCTTGGAGAAGTGATTTCCGATTGAAGTTTCTACCTTCTAGGCCCTCTATTTGCATTGTAAGTCTTAACGTTCCATGCTTTATGTGGTTTCATGCTTGGAGCTATACTTATGAATAGACTTTGATATCTTTTGGTTTCTTTTTATGAATTTCTTGGAGTTTGGAGAACTCCATGACCATATTTTTTTTTTTACTTTGGGTGATTTATGGACCTGTTTAGAACCTTGGAGTGCATGTTTGAGCTTCTTGTTTTCCATGCAAAGGATTCAAGACATTTTTGGGACATTTAGGAGTTAGGGTTAGAGACTGGGTTTTATTAGGTTATAGATCTAGATAAATTTGGAAACCTTATCTGTTATGTCCCTTAAGTGATTCAGATTTGAAAGTTTAAGACGTGAACGGAAGGGATTAAGTGCTTAATGGGAAAAATGCTCCTGCTTCGAAACGTGTGACACGATCAAGGATATGTCACGATGCGAGTTTTAAACTGGTTCCGCGACTATTTTTTCGATCAATGAGCACAACGCGATCATTAGAAGGTCGCGACGCATTGATCATTGACTTTTGGCCAATTTGCATTTTGGTCAAACTTTGAGGGATCTAAGTTGTAGAATGAGGTTTGACCTATTATTGTTATTTAGGTGGTTCGTGTTGTTGACTCTTTCGAGTACATGAGTGTGTGATTTGTTTAACTCTTTGATTCAGGTGAGTTTTCTCATTGTATTGTATATGAATTTGTATCCTAATATGGTAGGTTAGATCAGTACTGTTATAGTACAATTGTGTGTTTAGGCTGGTTGGTCTATTTGCTTGATATGTATTGATCCTAAAAGAAGTTGGTTGTAACATCCATAAAATTTAAACCAATTTAACACATTTTAATCCATTCGAAAACTATTAATTTAATACAACTTGTTTTCAAAATAGTTTTAAGCATCAGAGTATCCCCGGAACCAAATCACAAAATCATGAAATATGAGGAGGGGTACGATCACGCCTTTGACTTGCCACGATCACCTGATATACCTGAAACAATAAAGTGAAATTGTAAGCTCAAAAGTTGAGTGAGTTCCCCTAAAATGCCCATACACATACAGCAATAAACAACATACAATGGGTCCGGTCAACCATCAGGTTGGAATACCCCTGGCCCTCAAGCGTCGGGTTGGAATACCAACATACCACGAGTCCAATCATCTTACCAGGATGGCATACTCTCGGCCCACAACGATCGGGTTGGAATGCCAACATACTATGAGTCCAATCATCCTACCTGGATGGAATACTCTTGGCCCACAACCATCGGGTTGGAATGCAAACATACTATGAGTCCAATCATCCTACCTGGATGGAATACTCCTGGCCCAATACCATCCGGTTGGAATGTCAACATACTATGAGTCCAATCATCCTACCTGGATGGAATACTCCTGGCCCACAACTATCGGGTTGGAATGCCCACATACTAACAAACATGTGCACTTACCAGATAATCACATAATAGTCCACATAAAATACATACTAGGGCCCTATCATCCTACTGGGATGAAATACCCTCTACAACTGCTCAAACATGCGCACATATCACAGGTAATCTCCTACCAGCATACAGACAGTCCGACCAAATACAGGTCACTAAGCATAGCCACGTCCAGTCTACCAGGATACCGATCTAATCAACCATACTAGCATATAATCATCCATTCTAGCAGAATACCAAAATATCACAACAGCAGTTACTCAAATAATAATTAAAAGGGTCGGCCTTGGTGTCTTAGACCCTTAGTATAGTGAGGATAACTCACCTTGAACTGCTGAAACACTGCTGGTACTCTTCTGGCTGCTATCTGACAATCCCTGCATTGCTGCTCCTCTAGCTCCCCGAACTATCAATTCCACAATAACACTCAGCCCAAAAAAATATCCTTCTAAAGGTAAATTGACCATTTTACCCTGAACCCAATCTGGTCGATGACTAAGGCCCTACACCATAAAATGAAAGGCCCAACATTAGGTAAGCTTCTCAAGCCCACTAGTGACCCACTAATGGCCCAATTTGCTACATTAGGCCCAATCCCTTAATGGGCCTCGCCCCAAGCCCAAAATATATACATTGGCCTATATAATATATTTTTGATGGCCCACTAAGGCCCAAATACCCAAACATGCCCCAAACCACGACCCAAAAACTCATGATCCAAACAAACAGAGTACGTAGGGCGTACCCCCATGTACGCTAAGCGTACAGGCAAAATGGTGAGTACGCTGGGCGTACCTGCACGTATGCTCAACGTAATTCCCCTGTTAAGTCCTTTTTCTATTAAGAGCTGAATACCTCGATTCAGAAGCTACCAACTCAGATCCATGTCTTATTTCACGCCATAAACCATAAAGTCACTGACTTGGTGACTTTATATGGCTCAAACCAACTCAAACTTCCAAAGTGATCTTCTACATCCAAAAAGGGAACTAGATCTCATGCATGGGCCTAATAGGACCATCAAAATCGAGACTTTACTGCTCATGGGACATTTTAGCTCTAAGGGTGGCAATCCCAAGCTTTGGGACGAAGTTACACCATAAAGGACAAATCTTTGGACCTAAAAAGATCCTACATCTCCCTACAACTAGATCTATGCTTCTACAAGGAAAGTTGTGAACTTTATACCTTCAAATAGTTGCAAAAGGTGATGCTATCTCAGATCTACAAGCTCCAGCCACCAAGGTTCCTTCTTTGCCAACCTCTTCTTTCTTCTTCTAAGCTTTTCTTTTCCAAACTAAGCTCCAAAAGGCCAAACATACCCAACAATGGAGATGGAATGGCTATCTAGGGTTTTCTGAGGATAAGGGAACATATAAGGAGGCTGGGGTTGATCCCTTGTGTTCTGTATATAATGGTTGACCCTAAAATTAGGGTTTGATGACTCTGAGTGTACGTTACGTGTACGCGTCCTTGCACCCGCGATCATTTACTCTATTACGCTAGGCGTACCCACGCGTGTCCCAAAATGCATGCATGGCCTTCCTCGTCAATTATTTCCATTAAGGGTCATAAATGTCAATATCTTCAAAGTCTCATAACTCCTTTATTCTAAGTCTGTTTCCGACGAACTTTATATCCATATAATGGTAGCGAGAAGCCCTACGCTTTTAGCAACACACCCCGGTCTGAAACCTTCCTGAATGAAACCCATTGCCCGTAAAACACCGAAACGCCCTTACTCTTGATCTCGGGAATCCATAAATAATTACTTTTATAACGGGGCGTTATAACTCTCCCCCACTTAAATCTGATTTCGCCCTCGAAATCGCCAATTGCCAATTCTGGCTACTCAAAATCCTGGTAGGCACATTCACGCCCCTAAAGTGTGACGACCTCCAAGGGAGGCTAACCCCACTAGAACTCCAAATCGAAGAGATACATACTCATTCTCATGCAGTATCAAATACCTACCTCTCTGGAATTCCCTTTACATGGAATGTTAGATTGGATCTGTCTCCCTGACAGGCCGCCCAAACTAACCATCACCTGACCTCTTCCCATTACTATCAATAGGACTACTCAACCCTGGGAACCTGAGTTTCCGACCTGTAAACAGGTCAACCCTGGTAAGCTGAGTTCCCGACTCGAAAACAGAACCATGGGTCATATTCTACTGCCGACAACACTTGCTCTCTTTCAACTCATACCCGAACGTACATACAATAATACCCTCACAGAAACCAACACTCACACCAGGCCCAATCAGCCTCGGGCTGGAATACCATGCATGCCTATGACGGGTCCGCTCATCCTTAGGATGGAATACCCTCGTATCCCTACACATGTTTGGCCCAATCAACCCTCGGGTTGGAATACCAAACACATCAGGTCCAATCAAGCATAGGGTCCGGTCATCCTCATGATGGAATACCCTAGATTTGCATACCACTACACACATACCCCAAGTCTACAATCATACTTGAAGCCCAAGGATCCAACCTTGCAGCTTCATCAAAACTACTCTGATTTGACTCAATCGAGTTCAACTCACCCATATCCCGTCATCACGTCTACTCCATACGTGCCACGACAGGGAACATTACTATCGCAATCTCTAGGTCCACAACCTACGACTGAAATATCTTTACACGGTCCTCAGCACCGGTCTAGACGGCTCCCGAGTCTATTAACTCCGCTATCTCTAGCTCCTCTGCCAAATCTCCAATCTGAAGCTACTCACCTTCTCCTCTCCCAAGGAGACCTAAACCATGACTTCACATCATCAGTCGGTGCCGAAATGTCGGAACCTCACTCTACATCATCCACTTGTGGAGCATGTCGCCATCCCATAACACGCATATATACTCAAAAACTGATTGCACAACTTACAATCCATAAATAGTGTTCCGCATGTCCCTCATCATTTTCGACACTTGGGAACAATCCCACTGATTGCTATAGCATAGCAGTATCCCCACTGCTCGCTCAAAGATCTACAATACAAGCAGGGTTCTTACCATAACTGGACCGCCTCATTGCACCACTCCCGAACTGACATCCAAACTGCGTCAGGAGACATCCTTCAAAACAACGCCCCATCCGATAATTTCCAATTCTCCCCCACTTAGAGCACTAACTACTATCTACCAGCGGCGATGCCGGTATGCGACCCAATCGTCCCAATCTGATACAATGAACTTCGAGGGATCCAAGTTCCTGCTGATGACTTCGAATCTCTGGATCATGACCTCTCCTTCTCTTGAATGCATCACCGAATACTACCCCTTTATAACCTATCAATAATAACTTCTCACAAGCATATACTATACTCTAATAACTCATGCAGGAAACAAACAATCTCATAATAATAACATGATCATGATATAGAAGAAAACACATATTGGTTGTCATCTCTTGCGTTGTCCCAATCTCCTCGGTCATAAGCTGATAGGCACGCCCTAGAGCCTTTGGAGGCTCTGCTCGACCTTGACCCCCGTCAATAAGTCTCAAAGTGGCTGGTGTTGGGGCCTGCACTGGCCTGGCATCCAGTAGAGGACATTAGGCCTTCATATGGCCCACCTGATCACAATGATAACAAATTCGAACTCGGGCAGTTGGAGCCTGCTGACTGCAATCATTGGCTATGTGGCCCTCCTTGCCACACTTGTGGCACCCAGAAGAAGAACGAAAACTTCCCTCGTGCACCTTGCCACACTTCCCACAAGTGCGAATCCTCTGACCTCCTTGTCGATAATCAGCGGCCCTCAACCGTTTCGGTGTAGGCTGCGACTACACCTGGGCCTGTCTCTGCTCTCTCAACTGGAGCTCGATATCTAACTCGTGCCGCCTGGCGGCCTCCTGCAACTCCAACAAAGTATCACATCTCTGCGTAGACACGAATGTCGAATATTTGTCTTGAGCATGCTCAGATACCGAGTCATCTGAACCTTATCCGAAGCAAATTCGGGGCAAAACGTCGCCCTCTCCGTAAAAATCCTAGTGATCTCCGTCACCGACTCAGAATCCTTCTTCAACTCCAAAAACTCATGAGCCAATCTCTCCCGCCTAACCTGCGAAACATAATGAGTACTGAACATATCCCGAAACTGATCCCAAGCAACTGCAGCTTGCTGCGCATCAAAATATGATCCCGTAGTCAACCTCCACCAATCCTTTGCCCCGAGCCTCAACAGGTTCGGAGCACACCTCACCCTTTGATCACCAGGACATGAACACATGAAGAAACATCCCTCCATGCCTGAAAACCATCTCATAGAAACGATCGGATCCTAAACCCCATCTAAAGTAAGGGGCTTCGTATTATCGATGTCCCGATACTGAAAGCCCCGACTGGCTCCTCCTCCTGCTGCTGCTACAGTCGATGCGGCTGCTGCGGCAACCATCTCTGCAAGAGCTGCATAGCGCTCATCGAAGTACTCAACCATGGCGGTTTTGATCGACCCAAACAACTCTGGCAACTCAGCTCAGAACATAGCAACAACCTCATCATGCAGGATATCACGAATTCTAGCATCCAACTCATCCGTCCTCATCTGACCAATGACATTGGGTGGTAAAGATCCATCCTGATCACCCTCTCCTTATCCCAATCCTAAACCGGATCCTGCCCCGAAGCGTCTCGTAATCGTCATACTGCAGCACACGAATAAGATCCTCAGATACCCCTCATAACAGCCTGAGAACTAACCGCTAACCAACACCCCAGGGGGTTGTGACTTCCTTGATACGCATATGGTTCATGTGCTTTCAGTAGTACGGGCCCATACTACCTTCCACACCTACCCATATTTGTCTAAAGTATCGCCATAACGCCCTAGGCATATACACACATAGCAAGCGCTCAATCCTCACTTCTAGAGGAATACTGAGTATCTCACATAAGGAAACCCAAGGCTAGCAGGCATCACATAATCAGGCAATTCTATCATGCAATTCTTGAAGATCCCTAGCCTAGTACTAGCATGTTGTTCTAACATATCACATAATCAAATAATTTCTAAGGTATTTTGGGGTCAACTTACGATCGTACCATCTGCATCCTCCTTTACTTATTTGGAAAACCATCTTAAAAATCTTCGCTTGATTTGAGACTGGAGTCACACGAATGTTCCTCAAATCCACTCAAACCAAGGCTCTGATACCAACTTGTAACATCCATAAAATTTAAACCAATTTAAAACATTTTAATCCATTCGAAAACTATTAAGTTAATACAACTTGTTTTCAAAACAGTTTTAAACATTAGAGTATCCGCATAACCAAATCACAAAATCATGGAATATGAGGAGCGGTATGATCACGCCTTTGCCTTGCCACGATCACCTAATGTACCTGAAACAATAAACTGAAACCGTAAGCTCAAAAGCTTAGTGATTTCCCCCAAAATACCTATACACACATCTCCATACACATACAACAATAAACAACAAACAATGGGTCCGGTCAACCATCAAGTTGGAATACCCCTGGCCCTTAACCGTCGGGTTGGAATACCAACATACCACGATTCCAATCATCCTACCAGTATGGCATACTCTCGGCCCACAACCATCGGGTTGGAATGCCAAAATACTATGAGTCCAATCATCCTACCTGGATGGAATACTCCTGGACCACAACCATCGAGTTGGAATGCCAACATACTATGAGTCCAATCATCCTACTAAGATGGAATACTTCTGGCCCACAACCATCCTACCGGGATTGAATACCCTCTACAACTGCTCAAACATGCGCACATATCACAGGTAATCTCCTACCAGCATACAGACAGTCCGACCAACTATAGGTCACTAAGCATAGCCACATCCAGTCTACCAGGATGCCGATCTAACCAGCCATACTAGTATATAATCATCTATTCTAGCAGAATACCAAACATACCACAACATCAATTACTCAAATAACAATTCAAAGGGTCGGCCTTGGTGCCTTAGACCCTTGGTATACGGAGGATAACTCACCTTGAACTGCTGAAACACTGTTGGTACCCTTTTGGCTGCTATTTGACAATCCCCGCACTACTGCTCCTCTAGCTCCCCGAACTATCAATGGCACAATAACACTCAGCCCAAAACAATATCCTTCTAAGGGTATATTGACCATTTTACCCTTAACCCAATTTGGTCCATGACAAAGGCCCAACACTAGGTAAGCTTTTCAAGCCCACTAGTGACCCACTAATAGCCCAATTTTCTACATTGGGCCCAATCCCTTAATGGGCCTCACCCCAAGCCCAAAATATATTCCTTGGCCCATATAATATGATTTCTAATGGCCCACTAAGGCCCAAATACCCAAACATGCCCCAAACCACGGCCCAAAAACTCATGATCCAAACAGACAGAGTATGCGGGGCGTACCCCCATGTACACTAAGCGTACAGGCAAAATGGTGAGTACGCTGGGCGTACCTGCACGTATGATCAGCGTAATTCCCCTGTTAAGTTCTTTTTTCTACTAAGAGCTGAATACCTCGATTTAGAAGCTACCAACTTAGATCCAAGTCTTATTTCACGCCATAAACCATAAAGTCACTGACTTGGTGACTTTATATGGCTCAAACCAACTCAAACTTCCAAAGTGATCTTCTACATCCAAAAAGGGAACTAGATTTCATGCATGGGCTTAATAGGACCATCAAAATCGAGACTTTATTGCTCATGTGACATTTTAGCTCTAAGGGTGGCAATCCCAAGCTTTGGGACGAAGTTACACCATAAAGGTCAAATCTTTGGACCTAAAAAGATCCTAAAGCTCCCTACAACTAGATCTATGCTTCTACAAGGAAAGTTATGAACTTTATACCTTCAAATAGTTGCAAAAGGTGATGCTATTTCAGATCTACAAGCTCCAGCCACCAAGGTTCCTTCTTTGCCAACCTCTTCTTTCTTCTTCTAATCTTTTGTTTGCCAAACTAAGCTCCACAAGGCCAAACACACCCAATAATGGAGATGGAATGGCTATCTAGGGTTTTTCTGAGGATAAGGGAATATATAAAGAGGCTGGGGTTGATCCCTTATGTTCTTTATATAGTGGCTGGCCCTAAAATTAGGGTTTAATGACTCTGAGCGTACGCTGGGCGTACGCGTCCTTGCACCCGCGATCATTTACTCTATTACGCTGGGCGTACCCACGCGTGTCCCAAAATGCATGCATGGTCTTCCTCGTCAACTTTTTCCATTAAGGGCCATAAATGTCAATATCTTCAAAGTGTCATAACTCCTTTATTCTAAGTGTTATATCCACATAAAGGTGGCGAGAAGCCCTACGCTTCTAGCAACACACCCCGGTCTGAAACCTTCTCGAATGAAACCCATTGCCCATAAAAGACCGAAACGCCCTTACTCTTGAGCTCGGGAATCCATAAATAATACTTTTAGAACGGGGCGTTACATTGGTTGTAAGCCTTCATGCCCACTTGGAGGATAGATAGAAGTCTAACACGTATTTTGGATGAAGGATTTATGCCTATATGCCTACTTAGGTGTTGGCTATGAGCTAACTGGTAGTCTAACAGGTCTTTGGGATGAGGGTCATGAGCCGATAGTAGGGTGTTGGCCGGGTAAATTTTTCGGGTTTTGGGTAATTCCGGTTTTTCATATAAAAAAAATACCTGTTACCCAAACCGAATTGACTTCGGGTAATCGGGGTTGGGTAATTCGAGTAGTAGGTTGGGTTTGGGTAATTCGGGTATTACCCAAAAATAAATGTAATCAAGTAAATATGGCATGATCTATTTTATAAAAACAAACGAGGTATAAACGAAATTACTCAAACTTTGAACCTTGATATTTTTAGTCAATAATACAAATAATTTTTTAACAAGTTAATCTAATCAATAAGCGGTTAAAAAAACAAATACTTAGAGATTTTATTTTAAAAATTGAACATCATGATAGAATCAAAAAAGTCTTTAATATATAGACTAGATATACTGCTCATTGTTTTAGAGGGAATATTTGCAAATTAAAATACTAGAAATAAGAAAAAAAATGAAAAACAAATAAAAATATACACAAATGCATTTTCGTTGACGATGAGTCAAACTTTGATGGAAGAATCAAGCAAACCAGGGTTCTTTGACGTGAAATCATGAATAATCGGGAGTGGAAAAATGAAAAAATATAAATGATTTTTCAAGAAAAAAAAAATGAGATTTCCGGATTACGTCGTCTCTTTTGGAAATGATAGGCATATTAGTTTTTTAACTTTTAAACCCAATGCTTTTTAAAAGAAAAAAAAACGGTTTTATATTTATTTCACATATAGTATTTTGGAAAACTCATTAACTTTCATGCTTATAATTGTGAATTAAAATGTTTTCAGGTAGTTTTGTTGGTCGTGAGAAAGTCCCAGCTTGACTGTATGACGTACGCATCGTCATATTTTCTACTTTTTATGATGATCTTGATACATTGATTTTCATGACTTGGTTTTATGGTTTTAAACAAGATAGTATTTTTGCCTTTCATGAGAAATAGATGTTTTACTTTTGTTTAAAAAAATGTTTGCCTTAATTTTGGGAAGTAACAAACACTTTATGTCATTCGTATATTTATCAAAGCCTTAGTACTACGCAAACATGATTCATTCTAACTTTGCATGTCACTAGTATTTATTGCTTACAAACGACACCAATATTGAAAAATAAAGATATGTTATATATACAACTCAACAATATAGGCTTTTATATGTCCATATTCAATATATGAGACAGATTTATTTGGGTCACTTGTTGGATGTACTCAAATATTGTATTATATATAGGTAAGTTTAGTGATGATGGTTATTTTATGTAATTAAAATTAAAATATGTATCAAATAAACATTTAAATAATAATCTAATACAAGTTAGATGGTGTAAAGTGCATACTCATATAAAAATACAGTCATTTTATATAAAAGTTGAGTTTGAACCTAAACATTGCAAAAAAAGGGTCAAGGAGTTGTACACCTTTCGATGTTAATAACTGTGGCACAAGAGGGCAAGCCTCAACACAATATAGACTTATGATGTAGTGGGAAAACATGAATAAATTGGAATCATGTTATAATTTTCTGACTAGTAACCAGGACCAAATTTTCAAGGAATTTACTTTAAAATTTGAAAAGTTAGAAATGTTTGAAGGCAATGATTTCAGGAGCTTGTAGAAAAAAAATACAATTTTTGTTAAGAACATTATAAGTAATGTATGTTGTGCTAACCCACATCGTAGAAATTATGGAACATGAGATATTACAATATGCAACGAGAAGCAAGTGGAAGAATGATGATTACATATAAATAGCCAACATTCTAAATGGTATTTTTTATTTTCCTTTTTATTATATACCAAAATATGGAAATTGCTAACGAATTATGGAATTCCATACAATAAAATACATCATTGAAGATGTTTCTTCCAAGAAGTTATTTGTAAGAGATTTTAACAATTACAAGGTAGTTTATTCTAGGACCATACTGGAACAATTTAATGAACTCGTTCGTATTTTGGGTAAATTCACACTACACAAAGGAACTCGGATGAATACATTGTCATATCTAGTGTGATTGGCAAATTACCTTCGTCTTTGAAAGACTTAAAGCATACCATAAAACATAAGAAAGAGAAATTGTCATTGGTTTAACTTGGAATTCAGTTATGCATCAAATAATTTCTTAAAGTGCAGCAAAATGACAAAAATAAAGGTAAAGTTGAATCTAGACAACTATATGCTCACATGGTTCGGTATAAGAAAAACAACTCTAATAACAAAGGCAAAGGAAATAAATGCAAGTTTGACGATCCTAAGAAATCCAACAAAAATCCTAAGGACTTGGTTTGTTGTAGATATTAAAGGGTGGGACATTTTAAGCATTTTGGTTGTGTTATGTTGAATAACAACAGTAGTGGAAGTAGTGGGAGTGGACAAGGATCAAAAGACCAAGGTCAATGAAAGTAAGGTCAGATTTTGACTTACTTTAATAATTATGTCTAGAACTATTTCCTTAATTCTTATGTCTTTTATGTAAAAGATGATGATTGTGCATGGTGAGTGGACTTAGGAGTGACAAGCCATATTTGCAAGGAAAAATTGGGGTTTGAGAAATTAACACCACTTGATGATGGATGTGTGTTTAGTATGTCAAATTAGTTGATGGCACTAATTTGTGGGATTAGTATTGTTGCTAATATATAGTTTACTTCCAAAAAGTTTGTTAAACTATGTGATTGATGTGTTGTTTATACCTAAGATTAGGAACAATTTTGTTAGTGGTGGTTGTTTGAATTGTGTTGGTTATAAACAAGTTTATATAGCGGATATGTATATTCTATCATGATGTGGTATGTTTATTGATTTTGATGGTATTGTAAGGAAGAATGTTCCATTTAAATGTGGTAATACATTAAGTGTGGCTAAAAATCTTGCTTTTATATCATCATCATTATATTAGACTTCTTCATTATTCCATTTTTTGACATGTTATATTTGGTCATACAAGTTATTTTAGAACTTATACATAGTGAATTTATGTGATTTTCTTTCCATTTTTTCTTAATGTAATAAAAAAATATGTTGTTTGACGATGTCACTCGGTTTTGTTATTTTATCTCATTCACATGCGAAAGAGGAGGTATCATCCATGATATAATAACACCATATACACCACAACAAAATATTTGATTACCAATATTTTGCTTCCTACCCTAAATTCTAACGTTTCAATGAATGCTAAAATTTTCTATTAAATGTTATCTAGATATAGAGTGTGTTGCATGATATGTTTCAAATAAACAGTAAATTAAGGATCATCTTTTTTATTTTATTCATTTTATGCGTTGAATGAAGATAAGCAACCATTTTACCTTTTGTCAAACATCACTAACCTAATTAACACATACATGAGGAACCTTAAAAATTACAAATGAAATGTATTCCAATTAGAAATCTCGAAAGTTTCATTCTTTTGAAGATATAAATGAAAAAAAATACAATGTAGATCGGAATTATGTGTTTGATTTTTCGAAGAGAATATTATTACACATTACAGGGTGTAGCGCCAGGTCAACATTAGAATAATAAAAGAAGCATAATAGCAAAGAGTGGGCGTAAAGTAGGTATTGTAGGTATAGACGTTTTAGTGCCAACTCGTACTTGTCTTGTAGTTATATGAACTCCATTAAAATCCAGTTACAAGTACACTGGATTCATTGCATCCAATATTATAAGTATAGTGTAATAATGAATTCAGTAACTATTGATACAATGGTATTAATATATTTTTGATTCAATTGTTCAACAAAAATGATATTCAATATTATCGATAGAATTTTAAAATCAATAAATAATGATATCAAGTATGTTAAACTATGTATTATTACATTACTTTGTTAACCGTTTATACGAAAATAAAACAACTTACTTACTTCTTGCATATCGATCACACAACTATCCATAATTGTTGTTCAAAAAGTTTTATATGGTTTTGTGGTAATCGCTACCTTGATTTGTTCAGTTGTTCTAAACCATACAATGTTGGATTTCACATGTTGTTCGAGTAGAGTTCAAATAATAATTAAATATTTTATGAACTTAATAAAAGAAATCTGCTAACAAATTTGTCGATAATGATTTGCATGTAAAAATAAGGGTTTATATCATTTTCGGTCACTTAACTTTTGGTTTTGTACCTATTTGTTCACTTAACTCTTTTTAAGTTTTAAAAGATCATCAAACTTTTGGTTTTGTGTTCATTCAGTCACTTAACTTTTGGTTTGGTCACATTTAATCACCTAACTTTTAAAATTGTGCTCACTTAGTCACTAAAATTTTAAATTTTTTCAAAAGTTTAGTAACTAAATGAGTACACTTTTAAAAGTTAGGTGACTAAATGAGCACAAATCTAAAAGTTTAGTGACCAAACCAAAAGTTAAGTGACTAAATGAGCACAAAGTCAAAAGTTTGATGACCTTTTAAAACTTAAAAAAGTTAAGTGACCAAATGAGCACAAAACCAAAAGTTAAGTGACCAAAATGACCTAAACCCTAAAAATAAAGTACGTATATTTAAGTTTTATTTTAAATTCAAAATCAATATTTAATAGTCTATATTGTAAGTTGATAATTTAATATGATATTTGATTATAAAAAAATAAGTTATGTTTAAAAAAAAAAACATAAAAAAACAAAACAAAACGTGTTCTGTATTTGGTAAACAAAATTTGTAATTTATTATAGATTATTAAATCAAATGCAGATTTTAAAATATATTCGTTGAAATAGGAAATGACTTAAACTTGTAAGCTTATTATATATTACACTAAGCAAACTTATTATATATTATACTATGCGAATGCACATACGTGACGTAAAGATATTGTTCAAACGCAAAGATGTAGTTCAAATTTTGACAAATATATGTTGTTGAAATAATTAATAAGTTGCATATGTTAAAATTATACATTTTAAATGATAGTGTTAATTAAAACATATTAAAACTTCTCATTACTTAATAATAAGTAATCACACGATAAGTATGAAGTTATTGATTAATTTTATTAAACTATAATAACTAAGAAATTAAAAATATCAAATTAATATGATAGAAATAAATGATTTATCTTGAACTCCTATTAATTTGTGATTAACTCAATTATAGTATAGAATTATCTTGCCTCGTCAATAACTTCTTGCCTCGTGTACTAATGGTGTCGGGTATTAAAGCACACATAACTTCTCGATCGGCATATGACTATCTATCCGGACTATAATTTGCTATAATCAGGCAGAGCAATTCAGGTTGGAAAGCTCTTCTCTTCTTACAAAAGTGCTCGACCAAGCATGTTCTAATAAAATATTTCCTCAATACAAAAACAATATCCCAAAAATTAGGGAAAAAAACTCAATCTATATTATTTTATAATATACTATCCTACCTACCAAAAACAATGTTATTATCTGCATACATGAAACGACAAAAGGTCTCTCATATCCAATTAAATACTCCACTCGACCCAAGCAAATAGGTAAGCAATAAATTAGTATCGCAATATATTCCTAGCAATTTTAGCATTTTGATCCCAAGTTCTAACATCGACATTGGAGGACATTATTGGGGCCTGCCCCAATAATGCCTTATCTCTATTTTGTAGAGGGGACTACTTACCAACATTTCAAAAGGAAGGTATGCTTCCCCTTATTGGTGGAATAAGAAGTCATGTAGCATAATATATCATCTTTTTTGTTTTTTGATAGCATTTTGCCGAAGTATTTATGAAACTAACATAACTTTATAACCTCGTAGCAAGTTCTAACCTCTTCTCCTCTGCTTTGTAAATGGGGAGCCTCTTGATGTTAATCTTCTCTCCTGCTTTGTAAACGGGGAATCTCTTGATGTTAATCTTATTGCGACTAGGTCTTGAAGACTCGTCACTATTAATTCCCTTTTAGCATTGCTTAAAGGTATCCTAGAAAAACATAATGGTGGTGATTGTCATCATCTAACTAAAGAGAAGCCAAGACTTTAATATACAACAAAAATACAAATAAATCACTTCCTTTTAGCTCTAAAAATACAACCAAAAATTGTTTCTTTAAATTTGAAGAAAGTAAAATGGAAAAGGGGTAGAAAGAATAAGCAAATTATCATTTTCACATTCAATCTTGGTTGTCTTATACATATATGTTGTTTTTCATTTTCATGTATGTATTCTAGATAACAAAAAGAAAGAAAATAGGAGCAAGTGTGAATAAAAGTGTGAAATAGTTGTTATATAGGCAACATATTTTAATTGACGAATCAATGGAATCATTATTATAAAGAAATATGAAAAATATGGGAACTTCAAATCAATGTGGTGTTAGGAAATTTGTCTCTATTATAATATATATATATATATATATATATATATATATATATATATATATATATATATATATATATATATATATATATTTATAATAGAAAGATATGAAAATATTATGCTATAATACCCCAAATATATGAAAGAAGTGTGATATATTTTGCATTTAGCCTTAAATTCAAGTCACCAAAAGGTTTTAGTTCATCACTTTTTCAAATCATGAAAAAAAAAATCAAAGTACTTCGCTATTATAAGTAGAGAGTAAGTACATTTTTATAATTGGAATTTCTTTTGTCAAATATTCATATACATAAAGAACATACACATAGATAACTCACAATGAATTAAATGTAATAAATAGCAATGTACTCCTATATGTAGGTTTAAAAATTAGTCGAATGCAAGAAATATGATTACAAAATAATAAAGATAAACATATTTTTTTGGCCACATAAGAAAATAACAAAGCATATGTGATTTCATATCATTCTTCTCCCATACATTTTGTAAACATATGAACCTATAAAATCGTGTGTAAGATCGATTATTGCATTCAAGATTGCAAGTATTTACCAACATAAAATATATGTGGATTTCATTTATACAATAAAGATAACAATTTCATGGAGAAGTTTGATTTAAAACAAGTTTAAGTCAAAAGTGTTGGCATATAGAACTTAATTTTATTTATAATATGTTGATATTTACTTTGTAATTCTATTAAGAGATCTAGTCTCAGAAATGAGTATTATCATTATGAAAAAAGCTCTAGTAAATAATCAAACATTTAAACAAATAACTAAGACATAAATATTTAGACATGCTAAATTTAAAACATACATTGTTCCAAAACAAACATTGTTTTATATTACAACCAATTTATGTTCTAAGCATAAATAATAAACTAAACTTCGAGAATGTAGATCCAACTAGCTTGTGCTCAGCTAGTTACTCTTCTGTAAATATTTGCAATCAAGTTACAAATATTAGATTAACATTTAAGTACCAGGTACTTGAGTGTTACACGAAAAGTATGAGTTCTATCCAGTAGGTACCTGAAGTACTAGTCTTTTTTAGACTTTCTTTTTAGATAAGAGGAGCAGTTCCTCTACCAGTGTCCAGTTTCTTCACAAAAGAAACAAGATCCTTCATTGTGGGCCTTATTGGATTTCTTGGGCTTAAAGGTGTTTATTTCATAAAACATGGGCCTTTTAGATCACACAAGGTGACTCTTTTAGCCTTGCACTATTCCAACAAAATATCACTATATTTATTGGAATATTGCTTAACCTGTTATATATATATATATATATATATATATATATATATATATATATATATATATATATATTATCCAAAAACTTCCTAAATAATGTAGTTTATTTGACATATGTGAATCTTATTTATATATAAACGATTCCTAATAATATTTTCACTAAAGTGTAGAGAAAATAATTATTAAGGAACTATACACTTTGGTGTATGACTTCCTTTCTAATGAATGTCTATGATTGAGCACAAGATACAACCCAGTGGTACCATCTAAAGCCTTCGTGATGATAAAAGGGTGAATTAAACTTTACTTGATATAGTTTACTTTCTAATCGGTAGAAATATCCTCCTTTTAACTTTCTTGGGATAATACTTCAGTCACTATTAATTGTATCTAGAATACAAACACCAACTAATTACATAATTGTAGAATATTCTAAAAGGGCATTTAGATTATTATATACAAACCCATCGGGAATAAGTTCATTTATTCCTCTGAAAAGTGAGTTAGCGGAAATCAAATTTCTAATGACAAAGCAAGTAGGAGGCACGTGAAACTTGAAGCACCTCAAGAACCATAATCGGATGTAATAATTGTTGGCACTGGTTTCTACAAGGAATTGTTGAACATGAATAGTAGCTATTCATAAACACAAATTGTTCACAATAATGGTAGAAATCATTTATGACTTGAGAAATGTGGAATCTCTCATTGACGAGTTCTTGATGGTTTCTAGTTAAACCATCAACTACCAAAATGTTATATCAACTCTTGAATCTGACAAATGACTTAGAGTCATGAACATTGAGATGTAATCGATGTTTAATAATCAAGTATGGTGTTGATTAATCTTTCTGTCTATAGCAAGGCTAGAACGAGTAAGAGATTCTTCTAGAAAGATTATATATACATGGATATATATATATATATATATATATATACACACACACACACACATTTATTAATACTTGTTATATAAGGATTTTCTCATACTTATGTCATTAACTATGGTCCTTATCATACTCATGACATTGACTATGATCAAACCTTTTCACAAGTCGCTATTATGAGATCAACAAGGATCTTATTTACTATAACTTCGTATTCTTAATATGAGATGAGATATAGCAAATAGATTTCAAGTAAGACCGCTTTTCTTAATAGACATCTACTATAAGATATCTATATAGCTTAGTCTGGAGGTTTTCTTAATCCATATTACCCTAACCAAATGTGTAAGGCTTAAGATCCACTTGTGGATATAAAGCAAACATCTCAAGGTTGGAATAGTCATTTTAATGTAAAGATACAAGGTATAATTTTTATATCAAAATGAAAAAGAATATGTGTGTGTTTAATAAGAACTAATGGGAGGATAGTAATATTCCTAATCTTGTATGTAAGAGACATACCTAATCATTTGAAATGACATTCTGACTATGCAAGGTGGTTTTCACCTTAACTCAGAAAGTATTTCTAAAATGAAAGACTTAGGAATGACAAGATACATTCTTGGAATGTAAAATCTATAATAGATAGATAAAGATGAATGTTAAAGGTTTTAATATTTTTTTTGCATGAAATGACAATATCTTGAAAGGGGTCAAGAGACAAGATTCCTTTGGAAGATTCTTGACATTGTCACATGACACTATTTTTGAGTTTGTCTCAAATGGATCTAGCACATAGATTTGAGCTAGATAAAATGATTTATATTCTATTTTCTTGGCAAATTTATCCATCATTTATGTCATATGATGAGATACAAAATTGAATACATGGTTAAGTCACTAGATGACTATGAGAACATTCAAAAAGTACTTAAGAAGATCTAAGAGAATGTATATGAGATAATTAGTTTAGAAAAAAAATATTAATGTAAGGAGCTACATATGATTTTTTATTTCTAAATAAATATAGATAATTATGAATTATAATTGGATTATCACTCCATTGTGGAATGGAGAGTAAGTTTAGTTGGAATGAGATCCAATAAAAACAAAATAGCAAAATCTAATAAATAAGAATACAGTACTTTTCAGAAGTTGAAATCAAATATAATTGGCTGAACTAGATCATTGAAAAACGAGGCTGAATCCTTCCATTCAGGGATAACCTAGAAATCTTTTGTGAGTAATGAAGTGTACTTAGTCAAACTAAGAAACTCTATGTCACATAAGACCACCAATTATATTCTCCAAAATACTTAACTATACTTAGAGTAATGTCAAATAAGGAGATGATTGTATTCGCAGAATTCACACAAATTAAATTTAGTTGTACCCATTAATACATTCTTTCCTTTTAAGCTAAGTATGAGCGGTCACACCTCAGTCATAAGACTTTTATTATTCTAGTAATGGGATTTTGATTTGAATTTAGTATTTGGATATTGAAACATTATAACAACAACTATTAAATAATGTTTTCATATATTGGGATATGATCATTACATTAATACTTGTTGTGTTATATATTAAGATGTTTAATCCATGAATAATCTTATTATTCTAAAGGTTCATTGTCGATCATAATTGTGGGAAAAATTATGAAGTAAGACTAATATGAAATGGATTGGTTGACTCTCACTAAATGAAAGTAGGCAAATGCTGGTAACCAAGTTTCATAGGTACTTGTCAAATAACTAGTATTGAACGGACCCGCATCAAGATCATCTCATAGATCGCAGTTATGAGTGATACTTGATTAAAAGGTACTATCTTTGTATCCTTAACACCTAAGAGACATAGTGGGACTTAAGTGTAGGGAGTGGTGTGCTTTGATATGACCAAATGTTGTTCCTTAACCGGGCAGTTTTAAATGTCATACTCGGGTATGGTGTAAACTATGCAAGAGGCTTATGTAGTCAATATGGGATTTGTTCCTCTTATGTGTTGAGATTTAGACATCTAACACGTGTTATCCAAAGTTGAACTACATATGAGATTGATTGTGATCGAAGGCTCATGTTTAACAGGATGTCAGTAACAAAGGGAAAATTGATAAACTTACCTCAATACATCAGTTGAAGCTTAGAGCTTTTAGGAATTGTATATTGATGAAAGTCATTCTTTGTCATGTGTTATTGGGGGCAGTGAAATGTTGGTAGACGTTCACCACTGTCTATATCAATCTATGATGAGTCTTGTGCACGTGGGAGATTGAAAGATCTAGTATGACCAAGAGTCATTATAGAATGATATTGCTAATAATATATAATCCTATAGGGTCATACCATATAGCAAGTTACTGTCAATTGATTATTTATTAGTATAATTTGATTATTAATAAATATATCAACACTTGTATTTAATTGGAAAATTATTGTTTCCTCGAAATAATATTTTACTAATTGGGAATTTATTATTTGTGGAAATAATATATATTGGAGAAATAACAAATTATGAAATATATCATAAAGTATGATTATTTGTAAGTTATATTTATATCTTAATAAACTAGTTCAATTTATATAAAAGGTAGTTTTATATAAAATAAGATATTTATATATGACTAGTCATATATATATATATATATATATATATATATATATATATATATATATATATATATATATATATATATATATATATATATATAAAGTGATTGACTTTTATAAATATAAGATGTATGTGTATATAAACTAGCCATGAGACAACTTTTGTCTTCATTATAGCCTAGCTTTTTCAAAAATAGAAGAGGAGACTAAGCATGGCTCACTTTTGAATTTTATAATCAATTTATGCCATGCTTGGGACAAAGTTGTCCATGCTTTTGCTTTATGGTATCCCTTTCACTTTTTGGCCATTATATAAGAGAGAGAGAGAGAGAGAGAGAGAGCATGGAAGGGTTTTAACACACTTCTTGCAAGCCTCATTCTCCTTCTTCCTTGGAGTCAAAACTGTGAGCATGAGAGGCTCCAAAGGGCTACCAAATTTCAAGCTTTGCAAAATCTTCTTCTCCTCAATTCTCTTGCATTTTGATGTTAAAGAATTTCCCTTTGTTGCTTCACCTTTGAACATATATTTGGTATATATTTTAAAGGCTTATGAACAAAAAATCACAAGTGAATACTAGCATGTTTTGATGGTTCTACTCTTGCTTGGTGGATACTTGTAGAGAACTCTTGTTTTAGAGTTTCATGCCACACTTCATCAACTTCCAACCTCCCATGAGGATCAAAGTCTTCAAAGGTTGTTATGATTTTCCTTCTATGGTTGTTTTAATCTTTCTAACTCTTGCAAAATGATCCTTGGTGAGTAAAATAATTTTAGTTTTATTCAACATTTTTAAAGCTTCTGTTGTCATTTTACCGTTTGTGAAACCGGATTTTTGAATAAAAACCCAACACTAGATACTGACTCTAGACTGCTCACAACATTGCTCTGCCTCGCAAGATCTCCGATGCCCTCGCTTTTTTGCTTCATGTATGCCAATTGTACATAATACAAAACTTGATAGACATTCGAATAAATGATCCTACCTCAAATCCACAATCAAACAAGGAACGGGAAGAAAGGCTAAACCATGCATTCTAATGCTATAAAATCCTAATTATGAACAACCATGTAGCATACACTACGCAAATAGTAATGACACATTCAATCTCATCAGAATGAACTCCTAGGCTAAGGCATCATAAATCAGGGAACATTACCACACTATTTCTGCAAGATTCTTAGCCTATCACTAGCTAGCATTGAATTCTATTAGCTCATAATATAGATATATCTGCTCTATACTACTCATAATATAAATTGAGGTATTTTGGGAAACTACCGCTCGAGCGATGGTTGATTGTAAACACCGCTTCTCTGGGTTTTTCTCCTGTAAAAGTCTTCATTACTTTGTTAAGTTCTAAAAAAATTTTAGATCCTTAGTTTGAGTCTGGAATCATCCAGAGGTTCATCCAAATCCCTCAAACCAGGTCTCTAATACCAATTTGTAACATCTCAAATTTTAGACCAAATTTTCATTTTTAGTTGACCAAAAATAGGGTTCACAAGCCAAATTATCAAATACATAATTATCCAAAACAATCAGTATTATAAATATCATAGTCCACATCTGTCCCAGTACACTACAAGAAAAACTTAAAATGGTTATGGATATTTGCTATGAAAGTGGAAACCATAGCTATTTTACTATGAAATATGCTACGGAATGGCTTGTCGTAGCTATTTTGCTACGGAATTTACTATATAATTATGTTATGTAGCTACTATTTGAATCGCTACAGAAGTTTGCTATGGAATCCAAACTCATAGTTATTTTACTATGAAATATGCTACAAAATAGTTAGACATAACTATTCTTACTACAAAATTAACTATAGAATTACGTTTTGTAGCTAATATTTGAATAACTATGGAACTTTTCTATGTAATCAATGTCCGTAGCTAGCATGCTACAAAATTTGCTAGGAAATCATAAGTCGTAGGTATATTGCTACAAAATTTACTACACATCAAAGCTCATAGCTATTTTGCTATAGAAATTGCTATGGAATCAAAATCTGCAGCTAGCTTCCTACAACATTTTCTACAAAATCTATGTACCTAGCTAGCTTGCTGCAACATTTACTACAAAGTCAAAATTTGCCGCTATGTTGCTACATAATTTGCTACGAAATCAAAGATCGTAGCTATTATGCTATAAATAAAAAAACCAAAAATATTATGCTATGGTATTTTCCAATAATAAATTTTAAGTATTTGAAAGCTTTTCTAGTAAAGTTTAATCCCTAAAACAATCTCGAACGACCGATAAATAAGTTCCCAATACTACGACTTGATTGTTTTGACTTCAAAAGTTAAAAAACGAAATTATTAAATACTATAAAATTATTATTATTACTTGAAAATGCTAATACACAGTTCATGAACGAAAGTAAATTAATTGAAAATTGGAAGAGGTAAATCTTCTACAAATGGAATTAGGAAAGTCTAAGGTGTCACACCCCCAAACCAGACGGCGGAAATGTCCGAGGGTGGAGGACTTCATTTGTAGTATCACAACACATGTATCATAGTAATCAAAGTACAAACAACCATTGTATTTAAAAGTATAATATTTACATGTGTTCAATCATTGTATATTGAAACCAAAATAGTTATACAAAAGAAGAAGATAAGACTCCTAATGGCTCCATCTTCTCAAAAAGCTCGGGGAGTACCTGTTATTATTTCCCTGATAATACAAGTAATTTGAAAAGAGAGTATCAACAATAAGTTGAGTGAGTACATAAGTCTTTATGTTTGAATGAGTGTCTTTGTATTTTGAATATGAAAACACTTCTAGAAAATCCCATATTTTCTATGGTATGTGAAAAGTAGTTTTATTCCCATAAAACCGTCCTGTTTGTAAACCAATGTATTTGTAAAACTTGTATATGAGAGTGTGCCTGGCTTCACCAGCTGTTATTGAAAACTGTAGTATACCATTGTACTTTATATTTTGTAAACTCGTACCTTGAAGACGTACTTACATTTACTTGTTTATACACTAACGTGTTGTTAATATCTTTTTAATAAGTTATTATAACCATACTTAGACATGAACGCCTGAAACAAACGCCTTTTGAGCGCTTAAACTGTTGATAACAATTACCACTCATTGGCGTGTATGCCTGACTGTAGCTAGCAGCCTGAGTGCGGGGTTGTCAATCCCGATATAGATCTACACACAACCTGTTTCGATCCTTGGACTGGAGATTCTGGTTATAATGTCAGGGGTTTACCTTGGTTGTCTAAAATGAATTAAACAACCTGAATTGAATGTCTCATAAAAAGTAGATAAACGTTATATGTATATTAGTTATGAAAACTCAATCATTCTGAAATAAATGATTAACAGTATGTTCTTGACATAGTATCCCGAACATATATTTGATAAGTGTAAACCCTTGATATGTTTTGAATTAAAACCCTTGTTGCATGTAAAACAGTGTATTCATATGAATTATTGCTCTATGTATCATAAATTATACCTATTATAATTTATACGTACTTTATGAATTGGTAAATAACTATTTTTTCATGTAATCATTTGCTCAACATGTTACAAAGGTTAATTAAACTGATGAAATAACTTTTATTTTTATATACATATACAATTTTATATATAAGTAAAATTTGAACGACCTTCGGACAAATAACCGGTACTATAAGTCCACATCCAAACAAGGAAAAGGGCCTAGAATGAATTATTAGTCCTAAGCCTTTTAAATCTTATATATATATATATATATATATATATATATATATATATATATATATATATATATATATATATATATATATATATATAAAATTATATATACAAATATGTATATTTGGGAAAAATATAAGTTTATAAAAGAGTTCCATATTTGAAGTATTTTTGATGCTTTAAAATCATTTTATCGTGATTTGAAATCATTTAATTATAACACAAAGTTGTTGTGTTATACTTGTATTTCCCCCCTTAAAACAGTAGAAATTATGAAAATACGGGGTTATGAACTCACTTGATAGGTGGTAATTCGGACAGAGTTTCGTTTCACGAAAAGGAGTTTATTTGTCGAGAAACCGGCTCAAATCGGGCAGAGTTTTGACAGGAGAGAGGTTACTTCTCAGGAATTTTGGGGCTTCAAGGATTTCTTCGGGCTCGAGTCTTGATACCGGGACTTTAGGGGTTGTATATGAGCTCAGGGGAGTGGAGAATGTGAAAGAGAATGATTTTTGGGGTGAAAAAGTGAAAATTTTCGAAGCCCTCGCATGCCTCATATAGGCCGAAGCCTCGGATCCGAGGCTTATGCGAGACTATGCGAGGCTGACAGTTTGCGAAGGGAAGCAGCTTCGGTTCAGAGGTGGTAGGCTCGGATTGGACCACACCTCGGTCCAATGGAAAGAGGGCACGTGCGAAGGGGGTGTCCGAGGAGTGTGCGAGGGGCGTGCGAGGGGTGTCTCCGGTGTGTCTCATGCGAGACTGTCCGGTTCTAAGTGGACCTTGGCTGCGGTCCAATCAGAAGGCGACACGCGAGGCATCAGTCCAATCAGCAGCTGACACGTGGGGGCCTCGCATGCGAGGGGTGACGTGGCGTTACTGTTCATGCGAAAATTCCCGGTTTTTGCTATTTTGCTTTATTTTTTTTGCCAAAACTTGTAAAATTCATAACTTTTGCATACGAACTCCGTTTTTGACGTTCTTTATATGCACGCGTAGGTAAAATTATACTCTACGACTTTCATTTAGAATTCGTCGGCTAATTTTGAATTTATTTTTAATATTATTATTTTAAACTGACCGGGACGTGAATCCGTTATAAATTCGTAACTTCTTCATACGACGTCCGTTTTTGTCTGTCTTTTTACCATTGTACTACTAATGACGATACCTTCAATTCTTGTTTAGGTTGTGTCAGCTAAAAACCACTCGATCTTTATTTCGAGTTTTTAGCTGTACACTGCTATACTTAAACTTAGAAAAATCATAACTTCCTCATACGAAGTCAGATTTTGGCGTTCTTTTTATGAAAGTTCTCGGTTTAACATAAACTATAACTTTCACTTAGATAGTTATGGCTAGAAAGCCTTTTATTAAAAATTTCAGTTTTTACATTGAATAGTGTTTTGCCGGTTTTGTCGCGGATTTTCGATTGGTCATAACGTCTTCGTTATAACTCGGATTTTAGTGTTCTTTATATTTTTGGAAACCTTGTTACAATCTCTATCACTTGGTTCAACCCAATTGAAATTATTTAATAATTTATTTTTGAGCGTCAATTATGTAAATATACATAGTATGCCAAAATTTCTCTTTATTTATTTAAAAAGAAGTACAAATTGACCTACACTATTACATAAGTTTGAAATAATGGTTTGTTACATTATCCCCCCGTTAGAGAGAATTTCGTCCCGAAATTTACTTTACAGATAGACTAGGGAAAAAGATGTGGGTATTTTTGTTGCATTTGACCATCCCGCTCCCATGTGAATTTAGGTCCCCGCTTTGCATTCCAGCGAACCTTCACTATCGGGATGCGGCTTTGTTTGGTTTTCTTAACTTCCTTGTCTAGTATCTCTACGGGTTCTTCCACAAAATTGAGGCTCTCGTTTAACTCGATTTCCTCGAGTGGTATCACAAGAGTCTCGTCGGAAAGACACTTTTTCAAGTTCGAAACGTGGAAGGTAGGATGAATGTTACTTAGTTCTTCAGGTAATCGCAGTTTGTAAGCTACAGGGCCGATTCGGGCAAGAATCTCGAATGGTCCTATATACCTTGGGTTCAGTTTGTCACGCTTTCCAAAGCGTATCATGCCTTTCCAGGGTGAGACCTTTAGCAAAACTCGGTCGCCAACCTGGAATTCCAAGGGTTTTATCCTTTTGTCTGCGTAGCTTTTCTGTCTATCTCTGGAAGCTTTAAGTCGTTCCCGAATTTGTACGATCTTTTCGGTAGTTTCTCGAATAATTTATGGACCAGTGAGAGCACTGTCAGGAGTTTGACCTCTAGCTAGCTGCGTGTCACCCACTTCAGCCCAGCACAGAGGGGATCTGCACTTGCGGCCATAGAGGGCTTCAAATGGAGCAGCTTTTATGCTAGTGTGATAACTGTTTTTATAAGAGAACTAAACAAGGGGTAAATGAATATCCCATGCCTTTCCAAAGTCTATCACGCAAGCTCGTAACATATCTTCTAATGTTTGAATCGTCCTCTCACTTTGTCCATCGGTTTGCGGATGGTAGGCTGTACTCATGTCTAGCTTAGTTCCCAGAGAGTTTTGTAAAGACTGCCAAAAACGAGAGGTGAACTACTATCTCATTCTGAAATAATAGATATTGGTACACCATGTACTCTAACAATCTCCTTGAGGTATGTTCTGGTTAGCTTTTCCATTTTGTCAGTCTCCTTGATTGGTAAGAAGTGTGCGGATTTGGTTAATCTATCGACGATTACCCAAATAGTATCATAACCACTTGATGTCTTGGGTAACCTGGTTATGTAGTCCATTGTAATCTGCTCCTACTTCCATTCAGGGATTTCAGGTTGTTGTAATTAGCCTGAAGGTTTCTGGTACTCTACCTTAATTTTGGCGCAAGTAAGGCACTTGCCCACAAAGGTAGCGATTTCGGCCTTCATGTTAGGCCACCAATATAGCTTCTTAAGGTCCAGATACATCTTGTCTGAACCTGGGTGGATGGAGTGTCAGGTTTTGTGTGCTTCATTCATAACCACATCTCTGTAACCACCGAACTTTGGTGTCCAGATCCGGTTCATGAAATAATAGACTCCATCACCCCTGACTTCGAAGTTCTTATCCATTCCTCTCAGAGTTTCACCTGCTATGTTTTCGGGTTTCAAGGCTTCAAGTTGAGCTTCCTTGATCTGCGTGGACAGATGCGAATGGATTGTCATGGTCAACGACTTTACCCGGTGTCCTGAGTATTCTTTTCTACTAAGGGCGTCAGCTACTACGTTTGCTTTACCAGGGTAATAAAGAATTTCACACTCATAATCGTTCAGTAGCTCCACCCATCGTCGTTGTCTCATATTCAGCTCTTTCTGATCGAAGATGTGTTGGAGACTTTTATGGTCTGTGAATATTGTGCATTTCGTGTCATATAAGTAATGTCTCCAGATCTTCAGAGCAAACACCACTGCTCCTAGTTCAAGGTCATGTGTTGTATAATTGACTTCATGTGTCTTTAGCTGTCTTGAGGCATAGGATATAACCTTTCCTCTTTGCATAACAACACATCCAAACCCTTGATTAGAAGCATCACAGTACACTACGAAATCCTCTGTCCCTTCAGGGAGAGACAGGATCGGTGCACTACACAAGGCTCGCTTCAGCATTTGAAACGTTGTTTCTTGCTTTTCTCCCCAGCTAAAAGTTACACCCTTTTGGGTCAGAGTAGTAAGAGGCTTAGCTATTCGAGAGAAATTTTGAATGAATTTGCGATAATAGCCAGCAAGACCTAAGAATTGACGGATTTCTTTAGGTGTTTTAGGTGCTGACCAGTTTTCAATTGCCTTTATTTTGGAAGTGTCGACGTGTATTCCTTCTGAACTGACCACGTGACCTAGGAAATCTACCTTCCTGATCCAAAATTCACACTTTGAAAACTTCGCATAGAGCTTCTCCGATGTAAGAGTTTGTAATATTTGACGAAGATGTTGGCCATGTTCCTCTTTTCTCTTTGAGTAGATAAGGATATCGTCAATGAAGACTATAATGAATTTGTCCAAGAATGGACGACACACTCTGTTCATTAGGTCCATGAACACTGCAGGTGCATTCGTCAATTTGAATGGCATCACTATAAACTCGTAACGACCATAACGAGTTCTGAACGCGGTTGTAACACCCGAAATCAGAAAGGTCAAGAAAGGAAAGGAAAAACCCTAAGTTGAAGAGGGTTGACTCGTCGAGTCCAAGGAGAAACTCGGCGAGTCGGAGCGGGATCCGGATGTAAAGTAATTGACCGACTCGGCGAGTCGGCAAGTAGACTCGACGAGTCAGGTCTGGGTTTGGAAACCCTAATTTCGGGACTTGGTACCCTATTTAAGCGTCTTATTCTCTTTCCTAGGGCTCAGTTGCGGCCCTATAGTCCAGAACCATAAACCCTAAGCCTCCATTGTTGCTCATTCAAGTTTTCTTGCCATTTTGGGTGGTTTGAAGGAAGAAGGAAGAAGGCTCACATTGGGGATTCAAGAATTGGCAGTAGATCCAGAGTTTGTGAGGTCTTCCAGAGCATTTGAAGGTAATGAGTTGTGACCTTCCCTCTTTTGCATTTAGATCAACCTTTATCATAGGATTTGGGGCTTTTAGGGCAAGTTCTTGAGCCATTTCAAGTTAGAAACCCAGATCTGAAGTTGCTACTTCAGATCTATGTGTATCTTGGCCTAGAGAATCAACAAGCATCAGTCTATGGGTTGATTGTTGAGCCCCTTTGTCTCAAACCCTAAGTTTATGGTGTATGGTGCCTAGATCTCCTTCTCTACACGTAAATTTTGCAACTTTACGTGGGGAATAGGCTTAGGAAGGGTAGATCTACAGTATGGAGTCCATACATGACTCAAAAGTCCTCTGCATGTATGAAGATCTGAATAGACTCGGCGAGTCCTTCGAGTGGACTCAGCGAGTAGCTTGAAGATGAGGAGGAACTCGACGAGTGACATGAACAGCTCGTCGAGTCGGATGAAGTTAAGCATGAACTCGGCGAGTTGGAAGAACAAGTCGACGAGTTGGTTGAAGATTGCCTTGGACTCGGCGAGTCTATTAGTGGACTCGGCGAGTCAGGTCACGAAACCTCAAACCCTTCGAGTTGAGACTCGAATCAGTGAGTCGGGTGGTGACTCAGCGAGTTGGACAGGACAGGACTTGGAACTAGTTGGACTCGGCGAGTCATAGAATGACTCGGCGAGTCGAGTCACGAATAGAAAGACCCTGAGCTTATGAACTCGGCGAGTCATTAGGAGGACTCGGCGAGTAGGGTTGACCTGGAAGGTTGACTTTGACCAGGATTTTGACTTTGACCAGAGTTGACTTAGTTGATTGTCAGACTAAGTGTTATATGTATATTGATAGCTCGAAGAGCTAGAGGAGCAGCGGTTCAGGGGATTGTCGAGTAGCAGCCAGAGGTTTATCAGCAGAGCTCAGCAGTTCAGGTGAGTTTCCTTCCAGTAGGAACGGGTCTAAGGCCACAATGCCGACCCGTTTAGCTAGTAGCAGTTTCCGGATTTTGATCTGATGCAGTATTTAGTATGTTTGATGCCTTCGTGGCTCAGACAAGAATTATGTGTTATGTGTTCCGGGCCATGGCCCGATGTAGTATGCAGTATATGTGTGTTCATGCTAGTTGATATGTTTATGCTATGTTCTGTTCAGTTAGCCCGGACTTCGGTCCGATGCAGGGGGCAAGGCCCCAGTTAGTCCGGACTTTGGTCCGATGCAGGGGGCAAGGCCCCAGTTAGCCCGGACTTCGGTTCGATGCAGGGGACAAGGTCCCAGTTAGTCCGGACTCCGGTCCGATGCAGGGGGCAAGGCCCCAGTTAGTCTGGACTTCGGTCCGATGCAGGGGGCAAGGCCCCAGTTAGCCCGGACTTCGGTCCGATGCAGGGGACAAGGTCCCAGTTGGTCCGTACTTCGGTCCGATGCAGGGGGCAAGGCCCCAGTTAGCCCGGACTTCGGTCCGATGCAGTGGGCAAGGCCCAGTATGTGCTTTATATGTTATTGTATGGTATGTGGTAGTTTGGGGGAGCTCACTAAGCTTCGTGCTTACAGTTTTCAGTTTTGGTTTCAGGGACTCGGTTTTCAAAAGAGGAGATCGGGAAGATTGCAGAGCACACACCATAGTCAGTTAGCCTGGGAATGTTTGACTCTGATAATGATATTATGTTTTGAATTTAATACTCGAAAGTTATGTTTGAATTATGATACGTTGTTTATAAATTTAGTTTTAGTAATGTTTTAAAAGAAATTTTTAGTCGTGATTTTTGGGTCGTTACAAGTTGGTATCAGAGCCTTGGTTTGAGGGATTCGGGCGCACTTCCGAGTGTGCCTGAACTCAAACTAAGGAAGTGGTATAGAGTTTTCAAAAGAAAAATCGTAGTTACAAAAGAATTTTGAGAAAAGAAAACAATTTTAGAAAAAAGTGTAAAGAAAAGAGTTTTAGAAAAAGAAAAAAGAGTTTTGAAAAGAGAAAAGGGTGTGGTGCATGCAATCAGCCGAGCTCAAGTAAGTATTCCCAATTTACCCATACAAGTTATGTTATGATTATCAGTATCAGTTTCAGTTCCAGCTTCAGTAGAACAGCATGCTAGAATAGGACTAAGGATCTAGGATGATGCCTTATGTGCCTGCTTTATGTGTTCAGCTTGATAAGGATTTGATGCTAGTAATGAGTAGACAGTAGCAGGATAGCTTGTGTAGGTTATGCCTGATAGTATGAGCTTAGCATTGTATGCTAGTGCAGTTTCTTGTTATGAGAATAGCTTTGCCTGAGTATGTTTCCTTTATCCGAATGCTGCTTGCTTTGTGCTTTGTGGGATTCTGAGTGATGGGAGTTAGCCATTAGGTGAATACGTCACATCACATGTGATCAGGATTGAATAATCTCAGAGTGCTGGATTTGGCCCTATTGCGCAGCTCTTGTTTGAGTCCAACCGTTGTAGGGACGAGACTTTTACTCGAAGGATTATCCGAGCCTCATTGCATGTGATGGTATTCAGGTGGTGGCTAATTGGCATTACAAGGAGGCCTTCAGCAACTAAGGACTGGTTTGGGTGGAGTCAGAAGTTCCCTAGGGCAAGCCTAGGATGGGAGTAGCAGAGATCAGTAGAAGTGATTTGGTGGAGTTGAGGTAACTCTTGAGGAAAGTGCGGATAGATGTGGAAGGTAGTAGGGGCCCATACTACTGAAAGCAGAGGATCCGTACTCGATTCAAGAGGGGCCAAGACGAAACCAGGGAATGGTGGAGTGAGTCAGAAATCCCTCAGCAGTAGTGTGTAAATTGATCAGGAATTGTTATATTTTCAGCATGGTGACATTGCGCGAGCTACCAGTTAGCAGCTCAGACGTCGAGGAGGGATCTGGCTTGGGCTTTAGAGCCGAGCAGCTTGATGATCAGATGAGGGATTTCATTTCCGCAGAGATCATGCGCAACATCATTGATCAGACTCCAATGATTTTCGGTTCGGTTAGAGAGGCCATTTTGGAGCTCATGGACCGTCATCTTGAGGCCTTTAAGGCCGGGATAGTTTCAGGACAGTTTGGGGCTCGTCTAGGTCCCGAATCTTATGGAGTTCAGGGATCCATCAGGGAAGGAGATCCCATTTCTAGTTTCTGCCATCAGGGGACAGGAGTGAGTGAGGCACCCTGTCTCCAAGAGAGACCTCTGTATGATTGGATAGTTGAGGAAGTTTCGCGAGCCATTTGCGAGGATCTGCCCGACATGGTCGTGAGGATCACTGATAGATTGATCGAGAGGCTCCAGGATCAGACAGTTGTTGTTCAGTTGGCGGGCAGGGAGTCGGAAAGGAAGAGGAAAGCGGATGAGACTCAGGTAGCCTCAGGTTCGGGTAAGAGGCCCAAGGGTTCGGATTTGAGGGCGAGGAACTATCAGAACCACAGTCGATGCGGGAAGTGCGGAAGGACGCACATGGGTGTGTGCAGGCGTAGAAATGGTGATGATTTGGGCTGTTTCAGATGCGGTCGAATGGGTCATATCAGCAGGGATTGTACTACTACCATTGCCCAAGGACTTGACCCGATATGTTTCCATTGCGGTCAGAGAGGCCACAAGAAGGCCCACTATCCAAGTTTGTATACAGCAGGGCAGGTGTCAGCTCCTGCCCCTGGGACTTCGAGAGCCGCCAGTGGACATCAGGGCCGGGCAAGGGCGCCTACAGCTCAGAGCCGAGTTTTCTGGTATATTTCAGCAGGGATACGAGCAGCACTGAGTGATGGAGGTATGTATCTTTTGCTTTTCTGTCAGCTATTATTTGTGATATTATTATTATGTTGCTGCATTGTTATCAATAAGCTTAAGTGTTGGGGTATTGTATTACCTGCTTGTGGTTGAGTTTTATGCCATCTGCATACCTTGGAGTTAGAATGGTGAATTGGAGGTCGTTCCCTCCAGATCAGGTTCCTTCGGATACAGTAACTGTAGCATGTATGTGTAAGATGCAGTAGTGCCTTACTACTTGCGGAAGGCGTTAGTCGGGTAATGATCAGTTATATTTTCAGTAGTCATAACCCAGAGTTTTTAGTGGAGCAGCTAGCGGTCAGTAAGGAGGTGGTTTGGGGATGTGCACCCCAAGCGCAGGTTCTCGGAATGCAGTCCCTAAAGCAAATACAGTTAAGGATCGAAGGGTGCTCAATCAGATAGCAGGAAGGGTGCGGATCTGATAAGAGTTAGTTGGAGCGCTGGCAAGGGTAAACGTCGGCGGGCAACATGTTGCCCTTTTAATGGAAGGAAGGTTGGAAATCCTTTCGACCAGTGAGCAGTAAGGATCTAGTCGAATCCAAGTGGGGGAGAACCCTCCGAGTATGCAATGATAAGAGCCATATGGACTCAGAATGAGTGCGCGGCCTCTGAGAGGAAATGATAGTAGCACAGTGATCGATGGATCGAGAAGTTCATAATCGGGAGTTCGAGGACCTTCCCAGCAGTTAGTTCATGTAATCGAAATGGTTAGAAGCTGGTTGAGAATCCAGGATTGGAGGACCACCTGTAGAGGCTCAAGTGAGTCGGAATGAGGATCCTAAGAACGGTTAGCAAGAGATGTCTACGTATTAGTAGCCAGTGTCAGCGTCAGCATGCAGGATTGTGTAGATTCAAGAGTTGGGAGTTTGGAAACTTCCCAACAATAGCTTCTTGTATCCGGATTAGTAGACGGTTGGTTTGGGAACCAAGCCGAAGAGTTCCTTGACGAAGCGCTAAGTATATCAAGGATACAAGATGTCGAGGATGATGCAGTATTCAAAGACCGAGGGCTGTTTTTGAGAAATCAGGATGAGGAATCACTAGCGGGACTAGGGATAGTTAGGATGTCCTCGGGATAGTAGTAGTAGTAGTAGTGTTGTAAGTCTGTGGGGGTAGTCGTAGCATTCACTAGCAGTCAGATAGTAGTAGTGGTGTTGTAAGTCTGTGGGGGTAGCCGTAGCATTCACTAGCAGCCAGATAATATTAGAGAGTTGTAAGTCCGCGAGCATAGTCGCAGCCTTTATCAGATTGGTAGGTAGCATGAGCGCGTGTTGGACGCGGGAAAGTAGTAGTACCCACCAGTTCGGGTGCAGCAGTGAGGATATGGGAATCCACAGGTTAGATTTCGGATTTCCCAAATGGTTCAATTATGGCTAAGTCAGCAATTTTGGCTATAGATCGTCACATCAGTTATGAGATCAGAGTAGCAATGGACCGTTGGGGTTCGGGTATGTTAAGGGCTACCGCTAGTCTGGGAGCCATCATGTTGTTAGTCGTGGAATTGATGATGTCAGGATGTGACGTATGGAACCGATCGGTTGGATCGGAAGGTTGCTAGAGCCACAGTGACAGGATAACTAGTGGAGACTAGTTCCAAAGAGAGATTTTGTTCAGAAGTCGTGGGAGCGACTAAGTGAGGAGTCTCCACGGTTGAGTTGGAACTCAGTGTTGCAAATAACTGACGAATGATTGGAGACCAGGAGGGTCTCGAGATATTTGGGAAGCAGCCGTATGTCAGTTCAGTGTTTCAGGCAGCTCAGTGTTTCAGTCAGTTCAGTGTTTCAGTCAGCTTAGTGTTTCAGTCAGTTCAGTGTTTCAGGCAGTTTAGAGTTTCAGGCATGTTCAGTATTGCAGGCAGTTCAGTGTTTGGAAAGTTTCAGAGTTTTGGACAGTATTAGTATTTGTGTTGGAATGCAAGTGTTGACGGTATAGTTGGTTGATTTGGAAATGGCAAGTCCCTCTCAGCAGGATCAGTTGAGCCTTCTACAAAGTATAAGTGATCTGTAAGGATAGTTAGGCAGGAAGCTTTTCTTTCAGGATGGAAGGCTTGAGTTACTAGGAGTTGAGTAATCAGATGGGATATAAGCAAGATGGTTCCAGCAGCATCGTTTCAGTATGAGCGGTAGAGTGGATAGAACAGTTATATATAATCGAAGTATCTACAGAAGTCGTTGGAGGCGACTAGGAGATTGCGATGGAGTGTAGTGACCGGTGGGAGTCCGGTAACTCGGATATCGGCAGATTAGTTAGACCTGGGTAGTCTCAGTGCACCCGGTAGGCGGATGAGAGGCAACATGATTTTCAGTCGGAGGAAGTAGCGTAGAGGAAATTATAGAAAAGAGAAGGATTCAGTATGTACCAACAGTAGTGACCGACACTGTGAGTGGCTGGAGTGATGGACGAAAGGGTATTAGTTTTTCCAAGCAGAGAGTTGGAGGCAGTTCGCAGAACAGTTGGCCATAGCAAACTTCGAGGACGAAGTTTAGTTTAAGTGGGGGAGAGTTGTAACACCCGAAATCAGAAAGGTCAAGAAAGGAAAGGAAAAACCCTAAGTTGAAGAGGGTTGACTCGTCGAGTCCAGGGAGAAACTTGGCGAGTCAGAGCGGGATCAGGATGTAAAGCAATTGTCCGACTCGGCGAGTCGGCAAGTGGACTCGGCGAGTCAGGTCTGGGTTTGGAAACCCTAATTTCGGGACTTGGTACCCTATTTAAGCATCTTATTCTCTTTCCTAGGTCTCAGTTGCGGCCCTATAGTCCAAAACCAGTAACCCTAAGCCTCCATTGTTGCTCATTCAAGTTTTCTTGCCATTTTGGGTGGTTTGAAGGAAGAAGGAAGAAGGCTCACATTGGGGATTCAAGAATTGGTAGTAGATCCAGAGTTTGTGAGGTCTTCCAGAGCATTTGAAGGTAATGAGTTGTGACCTTCCCTCTTTTGCATTTAGATCAACCTTTATCATAGGATTTGGGGCTTTTAGGGCAAGTTCTTGAGCCATTTCGAGTTAGAAGCCCAGATCTGAAGTTGCTACTTCAGATCTGTGTGTATCTTGGCCTAGAGAATCATAAAGCATCAATCTATGGGTTGATTGTTGAGCCCTTTTGTCTCAAACCCTAAGTTTATGGTGTATGGTGCCTAGATCTCCTTCTCTACACGTAAAGTTTGCAACTTTACAAGGGGAATAGGCTTGGGAAGGGTAGATCTGCAGTATGGAGTCCATACATGACTCAAAAGTCCTCTGCATGTATGAAGATCTGAATAGACTCAGCGAGTCCTTCGAGTGGACTCGGCGAGTAGCTTGAAGATGAGGAGGAACTCGACGAGTGAGATGAACAGCTCGTCGAGTCGGATGAAGTTAAGCATGAACTCGGCGAGTTGGAAGAACAAGTCGACGAGTTGGTTGAAGATTGCCTTGGACTCGGCGAGTCTATTAGTGGACTCGGCGAGTCAGGTCACGAAACCTCAAACCCTTCGAGTTGAGACTCGAATCAGTGAGTCGGGTGGTGACTCAGCGAGTTGGACAGGACAGAACTTGGAACTAGTTGGACTCGGCGAGTCGAGTCACGAATAGAAAGACCTTGAGCTTATGAACTCGGCGAGTCATTAGGAGGACTCGGCGAGTAGGGTTGACCTGGAAGGTTGACTTTGACCAGGATTTTGACTTTGACCAGAGTTGACTTAGTTGACTGTCAGACTAAGTGTTATATGTATATTGATAGCTCAGAGAGCTAGAGGAGCAGCGGTTCAGGGGATTGTCGAGTAGTAGCCAGAGGTTTATCAGCAGAGCTCAGCAGTTCAGGTGAGTTTCCTTCCAGTAGGAACGGGTCTAAGGCCACAATGCCGACCCGTTTAGCTAGTAGCAGTTTCCGGATTTTGATCTAATGCAATATTTAGTATGTTTGATGCCTTCGTGGCTCAGACAAGAATTATGTGTTATGTGTTCCGGGCCACGGCTCGATGTAGTATGCAGTATATGTGTGTTCATGCTAGTTGATATGTTTATGTTATGTTCTGTTCAGTTAGCCCGGACTTCGGTCCGATGCAGGGGGCAAGGCCCCAGTTAGTCCGGACTTCGGTCCGATGCAGGGGGCAAGGCCCCAGTTAGCCCAGACTTCGGTCCGATGCAGGGGACAAGGTCCCAGTTAGTCCGGACTCCGGTCCGATGCAAGGGGCAAGGCCCCAGTTAGTCCGGACTTCGGTCCGATGCAGGGGGCAAGGCCCCAGTTAGCCCGGACTTCGGTCCGATGCAGGGGACAAGGTCCCAGTTGGTCCAGAATTCGGTCCGATGCAGGGGGCAAGGCTCCAGTTAGCCCGGACTTTGGTCCGATGCAGTGGGCAAGGCCCAGTATGTGCTTTATATGTTATTGTATGGTATGTGGTAGTTTGGGGGAGCTCACTAAGCTACGTGCTTGTGGTTTTCATTTTTGGTTTCAGGTACTCGGTTTTCAAAAGAGGAGCTCGGGAAGATTGCAGAGCACACACCATAGTCAATTAGCCTGGGAATCTTTGACTCTGATAATGATATTATGTTTTGAATTTAATACTCAAAAGTTATGTTTGACTTATGATACGTTGTTTATAAATTTAGTTTTAGTAATGTTTTAAAAGAAATTTTTAGTTGCGATTTTTGGGTCGTTACAACGGTTTTAGGAATGTCTTCCTCCAAAATTCGTAACTGGTGATACCCGGATCTTAAGTCTATCTTCGAGAAGTAGTTCGCCCTTTGAAGTTGGTCGAACAGGTCGTCAATGCGAGGCAGAGGGTATCGATTCTTTATGGTAAGTTATTCAGCTCGCGGTAGTCTATACACATGCGGAATCATCCATCCTTCTTCTTTACGAACAAAACCGGTGCTCCCCAAGGTGAGAAGCTTGGTCTTATGAAACCTTTGTTTAGGAATATGTTAAGTTGGCTGGATAATTCCTGCATTTTAGAAGGTGCAAGACGATAGGGGGATTTGGCTACAGGGGTAACTCCAGGGATTAATTCGATTCGGAATTCGACTTGTCGTTCGGGAGACACCCCTGGAAGATCATTGGGAAATACATCGGGAAATTTGCAGACCTCAGGAATACTTGCGATGTCTTTCACTTCTTGCTTTTTGTCTACCACATGAGTTAGGAATGCACAATACTCCTTGCGAAGGTATTTCTGTGCCTTGATGCATGAAATGAACTGAAGGTTCATTCCGGGTTTGTCGCCATAGATAATAAGAGTTTCGTTATTTGGCAAGTTCAAACGAATAGCTCTTTCATAGCATAGGATGTTGGCATGGTTGGGGCACAACCAATCCATACCTATTATTGTTGGATTAATGTCTAAGTCCATAACTATGATTGGTAAGACTTGACCCGACTCGGCATGGTCCATTTGGGTTGCATGGCATCATGCATTTGGATAGACTATAATGAGAGAAATAACACTTAAGGTTTGTTAATATATTATATGTTATAATATATTAATAAGATTATTTAATTAGTATTGATCAAGAATTAATCTATAATTAATTAAGTGATCAAAAGAAGACTAATTAAATATATGGGTTGATTGTGTAAATCATCCATACTTGTATAGTGGGCTAATGCTCCATGGATTATCAAGTTGGGCTAAAACCCATATGATGCTTCATGGATGCTCCATGGTGTATTTGAACCCATGGATCCAAGGAAATGGAAAGCCATGAAAATTAGGGTTTACCCTAATTATAACAAATATATATAAAGATCATACTCTTGGAAAAATTTGCCACTAGAAAAGGAAAAGAAAGGGCTAGCCGATTTTCATGAAGTGTGGTGTTTCTCTCTAAGTCTTCCAAGTGCATATGATGTTGTGTGAACCATTTAAGGTGTCACACTTAGGGCACTAGGCACTCAAGCTTCTTGAGGACATTCAACACCAAAGAGATATGTATTATATCTTGTTATATTCATTGTTTTATATGCTAGATTAGGATAATACCTTGGATGTTCATATTTGCATGTATAATAGAGAAAACATAGATCCAAGGTATTTAGGGTTGCATGTAAACTTAGGAGTGTTAGAATGCTCAAAACCCAACAGTGGTATCAGAGCCTAGGCTTGTTTTCAATTATACTTGATGCAAATTGCTGAAAAATGCTGAAAAAGTCGAATTTCGGGCATTCTGGGCACTGGACTCGCCGAGTCCACTGATGAACTCACCGAGTCCATGAGTAAATTCATCCTACTCGTCGAGTAGGTTCATGCACTCGACGAGTAGAAGCCCCAGACAACATATATTCGACTTTTTTTTGGCTAGAAATGGACTAGGAATATTACCCTAAGCTGTTTTTGGACTTATAAACTTATTTTTTATGTGGTAATGTTCATACTAATCCAATTTCAAATATAATTTTCAATAGATTCATGTTTTGTATTAGTTTAAGTGTTATGCTAATTACATGAAAAAGTTTGATTCCAATTATCATGTTCATATGAGTTGCTTAGATTAATAGAAAAGTTGTGTGAAATAGTTGTTTTCAATCCATTTTAATCTAAGAGTTGATTCCAAAGTGTGTTTTTGTAACTTGTCCTCAAGTTATATGAAAAGTCACATTTAAGAATCATAAAACTCATAAAAGTTGGCAAAGGTTACAAAATGAAGAGTCTGGTTCTAATTAAATGGTTTTATGACTCCATAACTTGTCCTCAAGTTATGGAGGTTCAAGAGTCTCTTCATTAAATAATAATAAAAAAAAGTGTAACCTTAATTAGTTCCATAAGTTATAAAATAAAGAAAAGGAACATTCTTTTATTAGTTTAAAGTCTTCCATAACTTGTCCTCAAGTTATGGAACTTGAAGAGTCTTTTAATTAAAACTACTTTAAACACAGAAGTTATGGAATTAATTAGTTTTGAATAGTTTCAAAACTTTCCCTCAAGTTTTGGAATTTGAAAAGTTTTCTCTTATGAATACTTTAATTCCAAGTTAAGCCCTTAGGATTTTAAAAGTTAAAATTCAATCCTTATACTTTATAATATTATAAGTTAATAATATTTATATATATGTATAAGAGTAAAAGTCAACCTTACCGTTAGTAGGCCTCATTCACGAAGCCGGTCTATAAGGGGGGTATAAGGTTACTGCCTATAAAATGGCAGTTTAATGGGTGTCCACTCTCACCCACCGCTTCCTTGACTGGCGGAGGGTCGTTAGCCGAACGGGTAGGACAAAGACTATAAGTTCTCCCTTCATTAAAAGTATTAATGATAAATACTAAGTAACTAAACCTTTTATAAATTCCCAATCTTAGTTACTTAGGAAAATGTGAATAAGGTGCTAACCTATGAAATTACACTTTGCACTTTGCTTAAGTCGGTTGGTGGAGCGTGTGTGGTTTACCGGCACACTAGCTGGATTTAACAAGGTAGGCAAAGGGTTTCTTAAAGTTTAATCATAAGTCGGTGGAGCGTGTGTGGTTTACCGACACATCGGTTGGGTGATAAACATTTAAGAGTACCAAGTAATTTGCATGGTTACTTCACACCTTATTTTGTGATCATCGGCATCCCAGTCACAAAACCTGAAGGGCACACTCGAGATTGAAACATGCCATTGAAAAGTTCAATGAATCTCAAAAGATCTAGGAGTTCTAAATCCAATTAAAACTTAATTATATCTCATTTTTCATGGTGGAAATTGGTAAATCGTCATTTACCTACCTTCAACTATTTTATAACTTGGATTACGGCATCCCTCTTCCAGTTATAAATGATGGGTTTTGGCCATATGAACATTCCTATGTGCACATGCAAACCCTAATGCTTGGATCTAGGTTTCTCTAATTAAACATGCATTGAATCCAATACTTCTAATAGCTAATAGAGTATAAGAACAATACGAAATCAAATTTAGAAGTATACCTTGAAACACTTGTTTGATCTTCTTGTTCTTGGAGCTTTAGAGTCACAAATGTCACTCCTCTAATGGCTTACAAACACCAACTAGCAAGAGGATGATTTGAGAGAGAGGAGAGGGAAGAAATCGGCCAGGGTTTCTTTGCTTTAGCAGAGGTGCCGATTTCCCTTGCCCCAAGGGTCTATTTATACTTGTAAGGCTCCTAGGGTTTCACCATTAAACCCTAGTTGGATAATCTTTACTCAAAGCAATCCAAATCCTTTCCATGATAAGCTCTTGGATGATTTGTGGCTTATCATAAGCCCTAGAAATCGTCCAACCCTATCCAAGAAGGATTTACAACCCAAAGTGTAACTATCAAACAATTGACAGTTTATACCCTCTTACTTAATTAATCTCTTTAAGTCACCAAATTAATTCTAATTAATTAATGACTTATATTAATCAAATAACAATATTATTATTCCTTATATTATTCTCATAATATATTAATAATATCTATTCTCTCATAATAAATCATCTTGTCAAGTTGCTATGGTGAAGGCAACCCAAAAGGACCATGCACAATCGGGTCAAATACTTGCCTAATATAGTTGCAGCCTTAGAAACTATTCCAACAATCTCCCACTTGGATAAGTCTAGTAACTATATGCACAAGTACAATTCTATTTGCAATCGTAGCTCTCAAAGACGCTGTCAAACTCTGATCTAATAAATCTTGTCCTTTAGATAAGGGATCGTACAGTCCTCTGTTAGATATCATGTTGACAATTCTATGGAATAATTTGTCTAGCATTTGGTTTCTCGATCTCCGATTTATTCGACATAGAACTTAATCGAACACATCAATTCAGTTCTGACCGGGCCCGGCACATAAGTCAAATCAAATCATCGAGCGGCCGAGATATCACTTTTACTCTCATGGGATAAAAGTTACAGATAAACTTCGACTTATATGCATTTACTTATTCATTAATCAACTATACACAACAATGCGTTTTATAACATCGAGTTACTGATGCGTTTTCGCATTATCAATGTACAACCAATTAACAAATAACAAACCATATATCTAGGTTTTAAGACTATATGATATTATCGTCTTGCGTTCACCCTTTTATATCAAATTCCATAAGGTGATTCCAGCAAGCGCGGGTTTGTTCCAATGCTCAAAACCAATTCATAAGCACTCATGAACGTTGCAACAACCCTTTGCTATGTCTAATACCATTTAGACAATCTAGACACCGATTCATGACAATCTTCATTCATATCTACTTCCAACATATGAACGATTGTGGACAATTTGAATAATTCGATTATTCTTAATAAACTCAATTATTATGGAAGTCAAAACATGCAAAATTGAAACAATAGTTAAACAATTAACACAAGACAGTAACATTACTCATAAATAATACTCCTTTATTTAATCATCAAATGTTAATTACATTTATCTATTACATGTTTCTACTACTATCTAATCTATGCTAATATCATCCTTTATCCCAATACTCCTAGCATGCTGTAAGTGCTTAACCCTACTCAGTCCCTTCGTAAGTGGATTTGTTGGGTTATCTTCTGATGATATCCTCTTCACTATGAGTTGTCCTTCTACACGATGTTTAATAAAGTGATATTTTATGTCGATATGTCGATATCTACCATGATCCCTTGGTTCTTTGGTCAAGGCAACCGCTCCTTCATTATCACAGAAAATTTCCATGGGCTCCATTATGGCAAGTACAACTCCAAGATCACCAATGAAGTTCTTCAACCATATTGCCTCCTTCGACGCTTCGCTCGCTGCAATGTAATATGATTCGTACGTTGAATCAACTACGGTTTCCTGCTTGGAACTTTTCCAAGTTACTGCTCCTCCATTTAGGGTAAAGACCTAGCCCGACTGCGAACGGTAGTTGTCCCTGTCGGTCTAAAAGCTGGCGTCACTATACCCTCACACTTTCAAGTCATCACTCCCTCCGAGGACTAAGAACCATTCCTTCGTCCTCCGAAGGTACTTAAGGATATTTTTAACCGCAATCCAATGGGCTCTGCCAGGGTTCCCTTGATATCTGCTAACCATGCTCAAAGGAAAGGCTACATCAGGGCAAGTACAAGTCATAGCATTCATGATTGAGCTAACTGTGGAAGCGTATGGTACTCTGCTCATTTCTGCTATTTCAGCTTTGGTACTCGGACTTTGAGTCTTACTCAACTTGGCATTACTTTGTATCGGTAATTCTCCCTTCTTCGAGTTTTCCATACTAAAACATTTTAGTACCTTCTCTAAGTAAGTGTTCTGACTAAGTCCTATTAGTCTCTTACTTCTTTCTCTTACTATCCTTATTCCTAAAATATAAGAAGCCTCTCTGTGGTCCTTCATAGCGAAGAATTTCCCGAGCCAGGACTTAACCTCCTGCAGAGTTGGGATGTCGTTTCCTATGAGTAATATGTCATCGACATATAGAACGAGGAAGCTTACTATACTCCCACTGGCTTTGACATATACACACGATTCATCTTTTCTTCGTACAAATCCAAACTCTTTGACTTTTTCATCGAAGCAAAGATTCCATCTGCGAGATGCTTGCTTAAGTCCATAAATGGACTTCTCAAGCTTACACACTCTATTTGGATGCTTCGGATCGATAAAACCCTCTGGCTGAGCCATGTAAACATCCTCGACCAACTTCCCATTAAGGAAAGCAGTTTTGACATCCATTTGCCAAATATCATAATCATGAAATGCGGAAATAGCTAGCATCACTCTAATAGACTTAATCTTCGCAACTGGTGAGAAGGTCTCATCATAGTCAACTCCGGGAGTTTGAGTAAAGCCCTTCGCAACCAATCGTGCCTTATATGTGTGTACGTTTCCATCCATGTCGGTCTTCTTCTTGAAGATCCATTTGCACCCAACGGTCTTACATCCGGGCACATTATCAACCAAATTCCAAACTTGGTTGTCATACATGGACTGGATCTCGCTGTCCATTGCCTCTTTCCATTTCGCAGACTCCGGGCCTGCCATGGCTTCCTTATAGTTATTAGGTTCATCTAGATTTATTAGTGTACCATCACTAATATACGTATCCCCTTTGGTAGTAATATAAAACCATAAAACTGGGGTTGAACTCTAACTCTTTCGGAACGTCTAAGAGGTAAGGATTCGTCAATCGATTCAACCGGAGTTTCCTCCTCGGGTTGAGTGCCAGCGGTAGAGGTTCCTTCATCTATCGAATCTTGAATCTCTTCAAGCTCGATTTGCCTCCCACTATCTCCTTGGCTTATGACTTCTCGTTCTCGGAAAACTCCTCTCCTCGCAACGAAGACAACATTTTCCTTCGGTCTATAGAAGAGATATCCAAAGGATTTCTGCGGGTAGCCGATGAAAATACATCGCTCACTACGAGGTTTGAGCTTTTCGTGAGTATCTCATCTTACGAAGGCCTCACAACCCCAAACCTTGATATGTGCCAACGAGGGAGCTTTCCCTGTCCACATCTCGTGAGGTGTTTTGGCAACCTTCTTAGTAGGGACTCGGTTAAGGATATGGGCGGCAGTCTCTAAGGCATACCCCCAAAAAGAGATTGATAGTGAAGCACGACTCATCATAGAGCGAACCATGTCCAAAAAGGTTCGATTACGCCTTTCTGCCACACCATTCAATTGTGGTTTCCTAGGTGGCGTCAATTGTGAAACTATTCCACACTCCTTGAGATAATCGTGGAACTCAAGACTTAGGTACTCTCCTCCTCGATCGGATCGAAGCATCTTGATTTTCCTGCCCAATTGATTCTCCACTTCATTCTTGAACCCTTTGAACTTTTCAAAAGTTTCTGACTTTTGCTTGATTAAGTAGATATACCCATATCTACTATAGTCATCGGTAAAAGTCACATAGAAGCGGTTCCCATCCTTCGTGGTTGATCTAAACGGTCCACGTACATCGGTATGTATTAGGTCCAATAGACCCTCACCCCTTTCACACGTACTTGTCAAGGGTGACTTAGTCATCTTTCCAAGTAAACAACACTTGCACGTGTCATCTTCCCTAAGGTCGAATGAATCCAACACTCCATCCTTTTGGAGTTTGGCTATGCGCTTCTTGTTGACATGTCCAAGATGACAATGCCACAAGGATGCTCTATCCATACTATTGGAAGAATCCATGCATAAAACATGTTTTCCTAAGTTATCTACAATCATAACGGTTTCATAAATTCCATTACATGGTATAGCTTCAAAATAAAAGACACCATTTAGATAAGCCAAAATAGAACCATTCTCATTATTAAAAGAAAATCTAAAACCTTGTCTAAACAAACCATGAAATGAAATGATGTTTCTAGCCATTTCTGGCGAATAGCAACAATTGTTCAAATCTAAAGATAAACCATTCCTAAGCACTAAAGAATATACTCCAATCTTGGTCACAGGCGACGATCTTCTGTTCCCCATGATTAGATTTATTCTTCCAGCCTCCACATCCCTATTTCTTCTTAGTCCCTGCACATTAGAACAAATGTGGTAACCACAACCGGTATCAAGAACCCAAGAAATAGCATGAGATGAATCGTTAGCTTTAATTGTGTATATACCTGTGAAAGACGGCTTGATCTTTCCTTCCTTGATGGCTTGCAGGTACTCTGGGCAGCTTCTCTTCCAATGTCCTATCTTGTGGCAGTGGTGGCATTCTGCCTCCTATGGGTTAGGGCAAGGTTTAGCAGGATCAACTTTGGTCCCAATAGAAGAGGCACCATCTCGGGACTTAACCTTGCGATGGTTCTTAGATGAAGCCTTCCTCTTCTTTCCCCTTCCTTGTCCAATAGCCAACACAGGAGCAGCGGGTGGATTGGGAGTTGGTACAACAGACTTGTCCTTGAAGTTGCTCTCAGCGACCCTCAAGAGACCTTGGAGCTTGCTTAGGGTGACCTCTTCTTTGTTCATGTGGTAGGTCATCCTAAATTGATTGTAACTTGGAGGCAAAGAGTGAAGCACAATGTCGATCGCCAAGTCTTCCCCAAAGTCAACATTCAACTTGCGAAGACGGTCGACATACCTTTGCATCTTTTGCAGGTGCACGGTAAGAGAATCTCCATGACCTATTTTAGCGGAAATCATGTTAGTGAAAATCTCATAATGCTCTTGTCTCGCGTTTTGGTGGTATCTCTCCAACAAGTCTTGGTGCATCTCGTACGGGTACATGTCCTCATAGGAATTTTGGAATTCGGATTTCATAGTGGCTATCATGATGCAATGTACCTTCGTTGCATCACGCTCGTGAGTTTCAAAAGCGGTCATTTCAGCCGGAGTAGCGATTTCAGGGTTGATCTTCTCGAGCTTCTCATCGAGTACATACTCCTTGTCCTCATAGCGAGCAATAGTGCGAATGTATCTTATCCATTCGCTAAAGTTCATCCCATCGAAGGTGACCTTTTGGCAAAGGCTCATCAATGTGAATGAACTAGCAGCAGTGTTGTTTGTGTTCGACATCTACAAATAGAAAGGACAAAGATAGATTAGAATATGAATCCCTAATTATCACCCAATAAGAAAATTAGGGCTAGGATCCAACAACAATATTTACATATTAGAAAAGGGATGTCGTAATCTAACATGCAAACAATTTGAAGGTAAGTGAATGAAGATTCACTAATTCTCCACCACAAAACATAACCTTAAGTTCTAAATGTATTGAGAATTCCTAGGTTTGGATGAGATTCATTGAAACTTTTCAATGGCATGTTTAAATCTCGAGATGCCCCTCTTGTTTGTGACTGGGATACCGAGGATCACAAAGCGGGTGTGAATTACCATGAAAATTTACATGGTGCCTTCATTGTAACGATCACCTATTCGATGTGCCGGTAAACCACACACGCTCCATCAAACTATGATAAACAATGAATCACCCTTTGCCACCTTTGCTTAGAACCAATTAGTGTGCCGGTAAACCACACACGCTCCACCAACTTCTTAGCAAGGGTGAAAAGTGTAATTGCATGGGATTGCATCAATTCACTTTTCCTAGAGTAACTAAGATTGGGAAGTTTTTGAAAAACATGTAGTTACTTTGTATATCATATTATACTTTTAATGAGAGATGAGGTTGCCCTATCCTACCCGTTCGGCTAACGCCCCTCCACCGATCAAGCAAACGGTGGGTGTGAGTGTACACCCATTAAGCGCCATTTTATAGGCAACAACCTTATACCCACCTTATAGATCGGCTTCGTGAATGAGGCCTACTAACGGTAAGACTAGCATTTTAGTTATACATATATATACATATATATATATATATATATATATACATATATATATATATATATATATATATATATATATATATTAATCTTGTAATATTATATTAGTATAGGGTTGTATTTTAAACTTGTAAAATTCTAGGGTTTGAAATTTAAATTGTCTAAGTTAGAACTTTTAATCACAAAACATAAATTTCAAAACTTGAGGGAAAGTTTTAAACATTTAAAACATGGAGGATCAAATAACAAATAATCTTAATTAACAATTAATTCCATAATTATCCATATTTGATTTATTTAATGATTTCTTGCAAAATAATTTACCAATTTATTCAAAATAATTAAATAATTATCACATAAGGAAATTAAATATTTTATTAATTGATAAATATCTTTAATTAGATCAAGATTATAGTCATATATATCAAAAAATCGGATTAGGGTTGATCTAATATGATAAAGGCAAGTTTCCATAAGATAAATATCAAAAAATCCCGAATTTGGCCCTTCCTGATGCTCGGACTCGCTGAGTTCCCAACTGGACTCGCCGAGTTCATGACTTAGAAACACAAAATTCGAATTTTGCAAGCAAGAAACAAACAATCATGCATCAATTTAATAGAAACGAATCTAGGCTCTGATACCACTGATGGGTTTTGGCCATATGAACATTCCTATGTGCACATGAAAACCCTAATGCTTGGATCTAGGTTTCTCTAATTAAACATGCATTGAATCTAAGACTTCTAATAGCTAATAGAGTATAAGAACAATACAAAATCAAATTTAGAAGTATACCTTGAAACACTTGTTTGATCTTCTTGTTCTTGGAGCTTTAGAGTCATAAATGTCACTCCTCTAATGGCTTACAAACACCAACTAGCAAGAGGATGATTTGAGAGAGAGGAGAGGAAAGAAATCGGCTAGGGTTTCTTTGCTTTAGCAGTGGTGCCGATTTCCCTTGTCCCAAGGGTCTATTTATACTTGTAAGGCTCCTAGGGTTTCACCATTAAACCCTAGTTGGATAATCTTTACTCAAAGCAATCCAAATCCTTTCCATGATAAGCTCTTGGACGATTTGTGGCTTATCATAAGCCCTTGAAATCGTCCAACCCTATCCAAGAAGGATTTACAGCCCAAAGTGTAACTATCAAACAATTGACAGTTTATACCCTCTTACTTAATTAATCTCTTTAAGTCACCAAATTAATTCTAATTAATTTATGACTTATATTAATCAAATAACAATATTATTATTCCTTATATTATTCTCATAATATATTAATAATATTTATTCTCTAATAATAAATCATCCTGTCAAGTTGTTATGGTGAAGGCAACCCAAAAGGACCATGCACAATCGGGTCAAATACTTGCCTAATATAGTTGCAGCCTTAGACACTATTCCAACAATCTCCCACTTGGATAAGTCTAGTAACTATATGCACAAGTACAATTCGATTTGCAATCGTAGCTCTCAAAGACCCTGTCAAACTCTGATCTAATCAATCTTGTCCTTTAGATAAGGGATCGTACAGTCCTCTGTTAGATATCATGTTGACAATTCTATGGAATAATTTGTCTAGCATTTGGTTTCTCGATCTCCAATTTATTCGACATATAACTTAATCGAACACATCGTGAGTTCCTTTGGGACTCTTATGAAACAGACTAGGACAAGACCCTTAATGATCTTATCTATTTGCTTGGTACTGTTGAATTAGCAATGATTTAGAAGGCTATTAAAGCAAATGTGATTAGGAGATCAACTTTCCAAAACTTTATGGAGAGGGACAATAGTGACACAGGAAATCCAGAAAAGCATTCTCTTCCCAATAGAAAGGGATTGGTAATACTCAACCTGGTTGACCAAATGGTAAAGATAAATGCTAAGTCTATGATAGTCCCATGTACTATTACCTAAGGGCCCATGTGTTTCTATTGCCAAAGGAAGGGGCTTTGGTTACGAAGCTGCCAAACTTACCTAAGGATGGTAAAGTCAATGAGTTTGACTTTATTTCAGGAAAAGTTCATTGTCTAACTCTATTAAGTTCCTATTTGGAGATTCTTATTACATGATTTGACTGGGTCACATCTTGGTGTTTTAAGAATCAAAGAAAAGTAAAGAAACTTAAAGAAAGAATATGCTGAATCTGATCGCGTAGATGGTTTTCTATCGCATAGTTTGAAGATTGGATTCTTGAGCTACTTGTTAGGAGTTATGATAAATTGCTTAGGAATAGATAACAACAAGTTTTCATTTACATTTCCATTGTAAGGATTTGTTTTTCCGCAAAGTTTTAAAATAAAAGAAAAGTTTTAATTTTATTTATTTTAAGTATCCTTACAATGGCATTTGTGAAAGAAATTGTTGATTATATGATTCCATTGATGGAAATAATGGAAAATGGTTTTGATTCTTTCATTTGTGGTAGTGTCTAAATTTACCAAATAAAGAAAATTTCTCATCACCCAAGTTTCAATTGGACCGAAATTTGGAATCATGCAAGTTGTATAGTATGATGAAAGAGAACTTTCAAGCATTGGAAAATTAAAACTAATTACTTGTTCACATGGATGTGTGAGTCAAGTAAAGGACTAAGGGATCGAGTACACATTCGTGTGCACTGATCAAGCCCACCACAAATAATCAATAAGACTATTCGTCATGAATTACTAAAGTTTAGTAAATATGGTTATACTTACAGGCTTAAGTGTAATTTTTATACATTGGAAAAATTCGATGTATGGCAGAACGAATGAGAAGAATCGAATTAGGCAGAAGGATAAAAGTTTATCAAATCTGAAAAGATGGGAGAGTACTTTAGTATTATGATATATGATCATCTTAATGATTAATAGACCTTATCACAATTCATCCTCTTAGTGCATTCTGATAGCTAAGAAGAGGAGTTATGAATTGTTGAAGTGGTTAAATCAAGAAGATGAGCCATACTTCATTCCAAAACAATCCTTAGAGTTATTCTCTAAGATTGTAACTTGAGTGACATATCTTAAATAAAGGTTTAAAAATACGTGTCAAATGTAAGAGTAAAAGTGTCCTACTCTTGTACATTTGAAGTTGGTGAGTTGTGATGTTTTGGATAAAATGGAGACCAACTTAGACCAATTATGTGAAGTGTTTGTCTTGATAAAGAATCTGCACTATCCCTTGAATATGTGACAAGAGAGTCTTATATGTCAATAGGACAGTAGGAGTCTTAAAGGTCTTGAAAGTCTCAAGAACTTATCAAGAATAAAACATGAGGTTCTTCACTAGCACACGACTTGAGGTTTATAACCTATCGTGTTGACATATTCTATGCCCATTCCAGTTAAAGTTGGCTCTGCATATGAGTTCTTAGAGTTCTCAATTGGTTTTATAACAACTTGGAAGCAATAGCAAGCCCTGTACTGCCAGGTGGCAAGAAGTGAAAATTGAATAAGTTCAGTCCATATGTGTTTGGATTTGTCATTATCCATGTCTTGTGACTAAGGTTTTGACAAATTCATATGGGTAGGAACTCATACACCATAAAAATCTAGGTGTCATAATGTTTTTCTCTTATTCATGAAAATGATGGTGAGGAAACACTTCCACTAAGTAGATTTGTAAGTAGATAGTAATCTTTGCATTCTCAAAGTTGTTAGTAGGCACACTAACATGGACTTATGAGAAATGGAAAAGGTCTAAACAATTAAGACTATGATTATGGAATCCCTTTTCATAGTTCTAAAATTGTTTACACACACCTGTGAGCTATCTAAGATAAGGTGTATGATTTTGATAAAGTCATATCAAAGCAATCTAGTATCAGAAATCTGAACTTTGGTAAAAAGTCAATAGCTGATTTCTGAGTACATATCAAAGCTAGTGGGAGCATAAGTATTATGATAATAATCATCATGTTAGTGGGAGCGTGATAATTATGATAAGTATTGCAAGTTAGCAATGTTAATTATAGAAAACAAAAGTTTCAATTCGTGAGGTTGCAGGGGTTGAAAAAGTTGTTTTGCTATAATTAAGGGAGAGGAAATTATACTTCATTTCAATTATGAAAAGCTTAGATTGAGTTTATAATCATTCTAAAGAGCTTATATTGAGATTTTAATCACCTTTAGTCAAGAATATATATATGAATTTCATGTTGGATTGGTTCAACTTAAGAAAATTCTATATATTGCGTTCTCATAATTCGATTATGATTACGACATCCCTTTTCATAGTAAAATTTTGAGAATATGGCAAACAAAAAAATATTATGGCAAAAGAATGGTCTAGAACCATGTCGTTATGTGAAACATCATGAATCGTGTCCCATTTACTTTGGGTACAAGATCGATTACATGTGCTATAATATTTATCCTTTCTGAATTTTCCAAATGCCTTGGGGCATTTAGAAGGAAAATGTCTAGGATTGGATATGACTTAAGTGATTAAGCAATTGTCGAGGACAATCTAAGGCTTACCAAAGATTGGTTGCTCAAGGATAGTTGGAAGTATATTGTTAATATTGGAAGGGCCATATTGACATAGTCTGAAAAGAGGCAACCCTTGTTCAGAAGTAGTAGTCAAAATGGGAATATAGAGTTGTCTTTATAGATAGTAGCAATCTGTGTAAGATTAGAAAGAACTTAGTGCAAGAAGCATGTTCAAAGCAATGAATACTTTGAACATAAGGCTTTGTGTCCATGGAGTAGGTCTTTATTGGAATACCCTGTAAATGGTTGTTGACAAGTCTTTGTGACTTTGTACACATTCATTGCAAGAGGGTAGTGCATTTAAGTTTAAAGCCTAACAATATTTCAATTTGGGAGTGTGAAATTAGAATCATTGAAAGTTTGGTCAATTGGTTTATTTCACAAATTAAGGATCATAGATAAACATAGAGTGCATACTGTTGGATATAGTGTCTAAGCCCATAACTATATTTGGTATGTACTTGACCCGACCCGGCATGGTCCATTTAGGTTGCACTTCACCCGAACAATTTATGGATAATATTTGAGAATAGTACAAGTTATGATTTATTAATATATTATAAGTTCTAATATATTAATATAAGATCATATTATTTAATTAGTAGTGATCTATAATTAATCTAGGATTAATTTAGTGATCAAAGATATTACTAATTAAATATGGGCTTCTATATTTATATAGTGTGGGCTTATGCTTATTTGGAATGGGCTAGGCTTGCATGGAGAAGTCCATGGATACTCCATGGAGCTTTAACCCATGGATCTCATGGAAATGAAGAGACATGGGTATTAGGGTTTACATGGATGTAACCCTAATCCACCACACTATATAAAGGAGGCTTTGGTTCTTGAAATGATACTAGTTGACACTTGTTGAGGTGAGGGCGATTTCAAGATAGTAATAACTATTCTCTCAAAGTTCCAAGTTTGTGGTGATTTGTGATTTCCACTTGAGGCATCCACACTATTGGTGCTAGGCTCTAAAACTCCAAGCAATCAACTACAACTTCAAGGTAAGTATTTCTACTAGCTTTATTTGATTCATGTTCCCCATGCCATGCTAGTTAGGATATGAACCTTGGAAAAATAATTATTTGCATGTATCTTAGACAAACATAGATCCAAGGTTTATTAGGGTTGCATGTACACTTAGGAAGTGTTAGAATGCTCAAAACCCATCACATACTTGGTGTATGGCAAAGCTATTCAAAACATAGTGTACATGCTTGGAGCATGGATACCTAGTGTTTTAATTCAAGTATAAAGTTGATAAAACCGAAACAATGAATAATGAGTAGTCAGTATGGTGATAAATAGAAGTGGTCTATTTATATTCACAGGGTTTGATACCATATTTAATTCATTTATTCTTGTGTTTCACTTTGCATGTTTTGACTTCCATAATAACTAGGTTATTCTTCCGGAATGACTAAGTTATTTAAACCATCCATGGTCGGTCATATGTTGGAAGTAGATATGAATCAAGACTGTCATGGGTTGGCTTGTAGAAGTCCAAGTTGGTGGACAAAGTTGTGCTACAACGCTCATGAGTGCTCATAAGTTCGGAGTATTGGATTCAACCCACGCTCATTTGAATCACTTCATGGATGTTTTCACGAGTGATCATGAGACGATAATATCTTATATTCTTCAAACCTAGAGATATGAGTTGTTACTATGAGTTGGTTGTACATTGATTGCGCGAAAACGCATTGGTAACTCGATGTTTTAAAACGTGTCTTTGTGTATGATTCAACAAGTAGCAGAGCATGCCATATGAGTCGAAGTTTATCCATTCCTTTTACCTTTGGGATAAAAGCGATATTTGTGGGCCCCTCGATGGTTTAATGATGATACATGTGAGTGCTTGGCCAAGCCAGGATTGATTTGATTTGTTCAATCAGTCAGTCATCATAAATCGGAAATCAGGAAACAACAAATGGACAGAGAGAATGATTTATAATCCATGTCTCAGTCCATATGATATCTAGAATGGAGGAATATATGATCCTTTATCTAATGGACAAGTCATTGACAAAGGTCAGAGATCATCAGCAAGGTCAGAGTTCGACGGAAGCTTTTGAGAGCTATGATTGCCAGTTGGTTCTTGAAGTCATACACAGTAATAGTTTTAGACTTATCCAAGTGGGAGACTGTTGGATTAATGTCTAAGTCCATAACTATAATTGGTAAGACTTGACCCGACCCGGCATGGTCCATTTGGGTTGCATGGCATCATGCATTTGGATAGACTATAATGAGAGAAATAACACTTAAGGTTTGTTAATATATTATATGTTATAATATATTAATAAGATTATTTAATTAGTATTGATCAAGAATTAGTCTAGAATTAATTAAGTGATCAAAAGAAGACTAATTAAATATATGAGTTGATTGTGTAAATCATCCATACTTGTATAGTGGGCTAATTCTCCATGGATTATCAAGTTGGGCTAAAACACATATGATGCTTCATGGATGCTCCATGGTGTATTTGAACCCATGGATCCAAGGAAATGGAAAGCCATGACAATTAGGGTTTACCCTAATTGTAACAACTATATAAAGATCATACTCTTGGAAAAATTGGCCACTAGAAAAGGAAAAGAAAGGGCTAGCCGATTTTCATGAAGTGTGGTATTTCTCTCTAATTCTTCCAAGTGCATATGATGTTGTGTGAGCCATTTGAGGTGTCACACTTGGGGCACTAGGCACTCAAACTTCTTGAGGACATTCTACACCAAAGAGGTATGTATTCTATCTTGTTATATTCATTGTTTTATATGCTAGATTAGGATAATACCTTGGATGTTCATATTTGCATGTATAATAGAGAAAACATAGATCCAAGGTATTTAGGGTTTTATGTACACTTAAGAGTGTTAGAATGCTCAAAACCCAACAATTATGATGTCAAAACTTTTGATAGAGACCGGCATAAGGTCTATTGGGAAAGACAAGTCATTTAAGGTAAGGGTACATCCTATGTATATATCATTGGTGGATTCGTATTTCCCGTTAGCCATTTCTACTATGAAGGTTTTATTTAGTGGTTGGGAGTTCTGATTTAGTAGATGTTTAAAGTTATGGCTCACGAAGCTCCTCTCGGCACCACAATAAAAAAGAATGCATGCATAAGTATTGTTGAGAAGGAACGTACCCGTGACCACAACAAGGTCTTCCACCGCTTCTTCATGACCTAGTGCTAGAATTCTCCCAACCCCACCGGCATTTCCACATTTTGGACAATCTTTCTTGAAATGCCCCACATCACTGCATTGGTAGCATGCTCGACTTACTCCAGCGGCCGGTACTAGGTTAAGGGGTTGACGTGGTGTTCTACATAATCGGGCAGTATGCCCTTTCCTGTTGCAGTTACGGCACTGCATTTCAGGGCAATTTCCAGTGTGGTGAAAATTACACTTGTTGCATTTACGGAGGCTACCGGCATAGGGCTTAGTTGGTGTTGGGTAGTTAGGGGCAACAGCAGGTGCATTAGTAGGTATGGTAGCAGGCACAGTAGTAGCATTGGCTGCCACTATTTGTTGCTTCTTTGAAGGTTCCAGAGGAGATTTTCCCTTCCTTTTGTTCCAACCCTTCTTCTTGCTGTTGTTGTTGTTCTCCCTAGGTTGTTCTGGGGCAGTAACCACAGAGTTTTGACGGTTTCCGTGGTCAATAAGTGACTATGCTAGTTCCTTGGCACTGTCAAAAGTGACAGGTTTAGATGCAATGACACTTGCTTGTATCTGGGGCGACAGTCCCCAAATATACCTTTCAATCTTTTTGCTCTCTGGAGCAACCATCTCCGGACACAGAATCGCCAAGTCACAGAATCGATTCATGTAAGTCGTTATGTCGGCACCGGCCATAATAATACCCCAGAGTTCTTGTTCTAGTTTCTGAATTTCCCCTCGCAAGCAGTATTCCCGCATCAACATGGTTTTTAGGTTCTCCCGGCTTATAGTATTAGCCACTACCAAAGTTAGCGACTTAACATGGCCATTCCACCATGTTAGGGCCATATCTAAGAAAGTAAAGGTAGCAAATTTAACTTTGCTATCCTCTGGACATGAGCAAATTTCAAAGACTGCTTCTATCTTCTCAATCCACAGCCTTAAAACCATCACTCTTCCAGTTCCATTAAAGGTCATGGGTTTGGCATTCGAGAAGTCTTTATAAGTGTACTCTCTCTCGAGTGCTCATGATCCTAGGTAAGGTTAGAAGGACGTGGACCAGCTCCCGACCCACTAGCACCAGGAGTATTGATATGAGATAAGGCAGCCGCTACAGCTGCCATGACTGCCGCTTGGAACATGGCAGCATCGAATTGAGGGGGTGGTGGTGGAGGTGGCGTCAGTGCTTCCGTTTCATTGTTACGTCTTGGATTCCTACAAGGAGGCATCTTTTTCTATAAAATTCAATAGATAAAAAGATAGTGAGATATCAAGAATGAATTTGATATCTCTGAACTTAAACACTTAATTCAACAAGAATCTTGTAAAGAATTGAAAATGGATGTCCATTGCAAGTACAACTTGCAACTGGATAGATTAAAATGAAGTGGTTATTTTTCAAAGAGTATGAAAGTACATGTCGATTGTATTGGTATATTAAGTATATGTAATTTGGATACTTAACCCTAAAGTAGGTCTTTAATAAACCATAATATTGCAAAAGTATCGACATCAAACCGGCCTACCGAAAATAAAAATTTTTGCGGTCGTATTTGAAAAGTATGAAAAATAACACTGGAACATATCCAAAATCCCAAAACTTTGGAATGGAATGTTTATGTAAATTGTAATAACTCTTTTTGAAGTAAAGTGCTTATTATTTTATTGATACTTGATTTATACATATCCTGAAAGTAGTCTATACATTCAGTATATTAAACTAGAAAGTAGTGTAACACTACTTGCGGCGGTTGCTACGACGGTTACTGGGTTCCGCTTCGTCTTGCGATTTCCAGCGCCTTTCTTGGGCAGCTTGATGCTCCCTCAGTCCTCTGATCTCTGATTCGGTAGCATTAAGTTGCCTTTGAAGGGCTTTAGTATGGTGTTGGGTATCATCTTGCATCTCGTCAAGACGAATGATATCGGCAGCGTTAGCCTGCGCAGCCGCATTCACTTCTAGGATACGATTGATTGACATCCTTGATTGATCGAATTGTCGGGAAATTCGGTTCACTATAACTGGAAGAGCTCTGTCGGCTGTTCCTCCTTCCAAGACATTATAAAAACCCCGTGCCATTTCGTAGGGAGAGCGTTGGCCGTCTTGCCGACTCCAATGGTTTATGTATTGGCCCCACTCGGGTATGGGTATTGCTTCCTCTTGTCTCGGGGGACATATCCCCGGGTTGCAGACTTGTGGCTGTGTATCTGCACCGCTTGATTCGCTGTCCTCAAATGGTTCTTCATCTGAGTCTTCTTCTGGATCCTCCTCCGGATCCTCCATTATCCATCCTTGATTGCCATGATTTGGAAAATAAGCGTCCCCTGGTAGATGATGTCCTGCCATTGTGTCCGTACGAGAATAAGGTTATGAGAAATGCCTGAAAAAAAAAACTAAAGCATATCGATGTTTATAATATTCTTATAGTATTTTATGTTCTGTTCTTAGAGTTTCTTCGGTAGTTGGTAAGCTTTAGACATGTCACAACACTACTATCACTCCCAAACACATGTTGGTCATGTCTGAAATTAATATAGTTGATCAGGCTATATTAATTCTAGATATGATTACATAACTGCCCGGGTTTAACTGTAATGTTCAACATCCAAATACTTTTAAGTTCTTATGACTATGTACTTGTAGGTATGAGAGTTAGTATACTTCTTGTAAAAATACTTAGAATTCCTAAAAGTATACTTGTAGTCAGAGCTCTCAGCCCCAATGTATTTATAGTTTGTATATCTTTATATGGATTGATATACTGAGTTCACTATAAACAATGCTCTGATACCAATCTGTCACACCCCCAAACCAGACGGCGGAAACGTCCGGGGGTGGAGGACTTCATTTGTAGTATCACAACACATGTATCATAGTAATCAAAGCACAAACAACCAATATATTCAAAAGTATAATATTTACATGTGTTCAATCATTGTATATTGAAACCAAAAAAGTTATACAAAAGAAGAAGATAAGACTCCTAATGGCTCCATCTTATCAAAAAGATCGGGGAGTACCTATTATTATTTCCCTGATAATACAAGTAATTTGAAAAGAGAGTATCAACAATAAGTTGAGTGAGTACATAAGTCTTTATGTTTGAATGGGTGTCCTTGTGAGCAGTTAAACTGTTGATAACAATTACCACTCATTGGCGTGTATGCCTGACTGTAGCTAGCAGCCTGAGTGCGGGGTTGTCAATCCCGATATAGATCTACACACAACTTGTTTCGATCCCCGGACTGGAGATTCTGGTTATAATGGCAGGGCTTTACCTTGGTTGCCTAAAATGAATTAAACAACCTGAATTGAATGTCTCATAAAAAGCATATAAACGTTATATGTATATTAGTTATGAAAACCCAATCATTCTGAAATAAAGATTGACAGTATGTTCTTGACTTAGTATCCCGAACATGTATTTGATAAGTGTAAACCCTTGATTTGTTTTGAATTAAAACCCTTGTTGCATGTAAAACAGTGTATTCATATGAATTATTGCTCTATGTATCATAAATTATACCTATTATAATTTATATGTACTTTATGAATTGGTAAATAACTATTTTTGCATGTAATCCTTTTCTCAACATGTTACAAAGGTTAATTAAACTGATGAAATAACATTTATTTTTATATACATATACAATTTTATATATAAGTAAAATTTGAACGACCTTCGGACAAATAACCGGTACTATAAGTCCACATCCAAACAAGGAAAAGGACCTAGAATGAATTATTAGTCCTAAGCCTTTTAAATCTTATATATATATATATATATATATATATATATATATATATATATATATATATATATATATATATTAAATTATATATACAAATATGTATATTAGGGAAAAATATAAGTTTATAAAAGAGTTCCATATTTGAAGTATTTTTGATGCTTTAAAATCATTTTATCGTGATTTGAAATCATTTAATTATAACACAAAGTTGTTGTGTTATACTTGTATTTCCCCCCTTAAAACAGTAGAAATTATGAAAATACAGGGGTATGAACTCACTTGATAGGTGGTAATTCGGACAGAGTTTCGTTTCACGAAAAGGAGTTTATTTGTCGAGAAACCGGCTCAAATCGGGTAGAGTTTTGACAGGAGAGAGGTTACTTCTCGGGAATTTTGGGGCTTCAAGGCTTGCTTCGGGCTCGAGTCTTGATACTGGGGCTTTAGGGGTTGTATATGAGCTTAGGGGGTGGAGAATGTGAAAGAGAATGATTTTTGGGGTGAAAAAGTGAAAATTTTCGGAAGCCCTCGCATGCCTTATATAGGCCGAAACCTCGGATCCGAGGCTTATGCGAGGCTGATAGTTTGCGAAGGGAAGCAACTTCAGTTCGGAGGTGGTAGGCTCGGATTGGACCAGACCTCGGTCCAATGGAAAGAGGGCACGTGCGAAGGGGGTGTCCGAGGAGTGTGCGAGGGGCGTGCGAGGGGTGTCTCCGGTGTGTCTCATGTGAGGTTGTCTGGTTCTAAGTGGACCTCGGCTGCAGTCCAATCAGAAGGCGACACGCAAGGCATCGGTCCAATCAGCAGCTGACACGTGGGGACCTCGCATGCGAGGGGTGACGTGGCGTTACTGTTCATGCGAAAATTCCCGGTTTTTGCTATTTTTTTTTTGCCAAAACTTGTAAAATTCATAACTTTTGCATATGAACTCCGTTTTTGACGTTCTTTATATGCACGCGTAGGTAAAATTATACTCTACGACTTTAGTTTAGACTTCGTCGGCTAACTTTGAATTTATTTTTAATATTATTATTTTAAACAGACCAGGACGTGAATCCGTTATAAATTCGTAACTTCTTCATACGACGTCCGTTTTTGTCTGTTATTTTACCGTTGTACTACTAATGACGAGACCTTCAATTCTCGTTTAGGTTGTGTTGGCTAAAAACCACTCGATCCTTATTTCGAGTTTTTAGTTGTACACTGCTATACTGAGAAAAATCATAACTTCCTCATACGAAGTCAGATTTTGGCGTTCTTTTTATGAAAGTTCTCGGTTTAACATAAACTATAACTTTCATTAAGATTGTTAAGGCTAGAAATCCTTTTATTATAAATTCAGTTTTTACACTGAACAGTGTTTTGCCGGTTTTGTCGCGGATTTTCGATTGGTCATAACTTCTTCGTTATAACTCGGATTTTAGTGTTCTTTATATTTTTAGAAACCTTGTTACAATCTCTATCACTTGGTTCAACCAAATTGAGATTATTTAATAATTTATTTTTGAGGGTCAATTATGTAAATATACATAGTATGCCAAAATTTCTCTTTATTTATTTAAAAAGAAGTACAAATTGACCTACAATATTACATAAGTTTGAAATAACAGTTTGTTACATAAGGAGCTGTTTGTTTACCTCTTAATTGTATAATTAAGAGGCAATGTCTTAAAATTTAAGATTCAGAGCGTGTGTTTGTGTATTAATTTTTACCTCTTAAGACTAAAAATGCCTCTTATTTTTTCAGATGGCAAATAAAGTCTGAAAATTAAAAACGAAGGCGCGTTTCTATTTGCCCTAAAGGATTCGACCGCCTCTTTTCTTTTCTTTCCTTCCGTTCTTCTTGCCTTGCATTGTCTTCTCTTCTCTCCTCCCAGCGACGCCGCCACTGAAGACACCGTCAGCGACCCCAGCAACGATGCCCAGCGATTACGCCAGCGACGACGGCCGCCTTCTTCCGTCGCAGCCCATCTTCTTCCTCCGACGACGCCACTGAAGTCATTACCGACAGCAGGTATATTTTCAATTTCTTCCTTCTTTCCCATTGAATACATTAGTCCTTTTGTTTTTCTTCCTTCTTTCTCCTCAAAGCTGAAAATCAAAAAACAAAATTGTTATGCTATATTTTCTGATTTGTTCAATCAGATTCAATATTTGATGTTATGTTATATTTTGATGTTAGATGCTTGATTATGATGTTATATGCCCAATTATGATGTTATATGCCCAATTTTGATGTTATATGATCGATTATATCCTTAATTTTGATGTTCAGTCTTGATGTTATGTTTGATTTTTTCTATTCATATATTTATGTTTAATGTTGTTATGTTTGGGTATTATGCTGAAATGTTGTTGCTGACATATCCATTAGTTTTGTTCTTGACATATCATGAAATGTTCATTAGTTTTGTTGAATTGTGTATTTGTTTTGTAGAAGAAGTAGTTGAAAATGTGTCTTTGTATTGTTTAAATTGTTGTTGAAAACGCGTATTTGCAATGCTTAAGTAGTTGCTAAAACATACGTTTTTTTGTTGAATTGATCAAAGAAATGGGAGAAAAGAAGGATAGGATTAGAAGCTTGTTTACATGAAGTTACAGTCAATGGACGGGAAGGGAATAGTTTGAAAGCACTATCTTGTAGGAATGTAGCTGAAACATTAAAAATTGAACATAACTTTATTGCCGACCAAAAACAAATGAAGAACCGCTATGACTACCTAAATTCAAAGTTTGGTGCTTTTTTGAAGTTAAAAAACAAAACCGGCAATGTGTACAATGCAACAACCAACACCTTCAATCTTTCCAAAGATGAATGGGAACTAGAATCAAAGGTATTTTGTTAATTTATAAAAAATAGATTATCATGTTTAAATAATAAATATTTTTTCCAAACAGTCAAACAAACATGTGGATTCTTTGAGACGCACACCACTACCATACCCCGACCTTTACACACAGTTGTTTGAAGGCGCAACTGCGACAGGCATTCATAGTTGGGGGCCAACTTCTACCCTTCCCCGTCCTACTCAAGAGTCAAGCCACTATACTTTGCATGACTTTGACGACATTGATTGCACTCAACAAGAAACTGTAGGTCTCAGTGACGAGTCATCCGCTCAATCAAAAAAACAAAAGACTACAGATTCGGCAAAGAGCCAAAATAAAAGTAAAGACAAGGATAAAGATGCATCGAATTCAAGATTGCTTGAAATCGAGGAAGATATTGCAACAGTTTCTAAGATATTTGTGGAAAAACATACTTCTTCAAATTTGGGTGCGTGTATGGAAAAGTTGGAGAAGTTAGGATGGGGTATATTTGATCCAAGATACACTACTGTTGTTGCTCTTTTTGATGAAGGTGCGGATAAGAGACAGGTGTGGTTAACCATTGATCCAGCTATTTGTGAGAATTGGGTCAAGACTGTTGGAGCGCATTATGGAATGTTTCTCTAAGTAGATGTTTTGAATGTTTTTTTTTTGATAACTAGATGTCTGGTTTGAACTAGATGGTTTTTTTTGGATTACTTGATGTGTGGTTTGAACTAGATGGTTTTTTTTTGGATTACTTGATCTTTGGTTTGAACTATATGACATGAATGAGTTGATGTTTTGGATTACTTGGATGAATTTTTATGTTATATGTTGTTATTATAATTGTTATGTATTTTCAAAATAATAGATTGCTTATGGATTCGGATGAAGAAATTGCATTTTTCCTTTTACTATGTTGCTATTGGTTGAATCTAGCATCCAATAAAATTGGAAGGACTATTGATAATGATTCGGAAATGAGCGGTCATCAACATACACAAGAACTGCTACATGGAACTTCTACACAATGTCATGAGCTGATGCGTCTTTCACGTGAAGCGTATGTACTTTTATGCAATCATTTTAGACGAAACAATTGGTTGCAAAGTAGTAGGCATATAAGTGTTGAAGAAAAGATGGCTATGTTCTTGACAACTATAACACATAATAAACGGTTTAGGATTATCAAACGAAGGTTTCAACTCTCCACAAAAACAGTTCATAGATGCTTTCATGAGGTGCTAAATGCAATGATGATTTTTGCAAAAGAAGTTATAGTGCCAACGAATTCTAATGTAACCGTGAATTCATCAGAGAGACATCGTAGGCTAAAAGAAATCTTTCCTGGAGCAATAGGTGCGTTAGATGGAACTATTGTACATGCAGTCGTGCCTGCTGATCAACAAACTCGCTACAAGGGAAGAGGAAAAGGTGAATGATTTCAAAAAGTTTTAGGAATTTGTGATTTTGATATGATATTCACATTCGTATGGGCCGGTTGGGAGGGTATAACACATGATTCACGATTTTTGAAAGAAGTTGCATGTAACCCGACTTCAGGCTTTCCGTTCCCTCCTCCAGGTTTGTAATTCTTTTTAAATTTATTCTAAAATACGATTTAAATTTCTATATATCATATTTCCTTCACTCATGTGTATAGATAAATATTACCTTTGCGATGCTGCATACACCAACACTCGTGGATTTATGACTCCTTACCGCAACACGAGGTATTGGTTAGCCGATTATCGACGACGACGTTCATTAACTAAGGAAGAAAAATTCAATTATGCACATGCACAACTCAGAAATTTTATTGAACGTGCTTACGGTGTTTTGAAGGAGAGATTCCCAATCCTAAAATGAATGGCTCCTTTTCCTTTTTCATTGCAAAGAGATATAGTCGTTGCTTGTTTTGTAGTCCACAATTTCATAGGGAAATGTGATATTCATGATGAGTTATTTATGGCGTTCGAGGACAACAATGCTCAAGCACAAGGGGGAGAGAATGATGGACAAAACGTACACGATATGGAATGGGGTTCACAAGGAAATGAATACATGGATAATTTGCGTGACCAGATTGTGAATCAATTGGGATAAAATTAAATTTGTAGAATTTTATTGGGATTTTATTATGATTTTGTGGATTTAAAAATATTTATGTTTAATTTGGATTTGTGTTTAATTTTGATTTATGATAAATTTGGATTTTATATGGTGTTTATATTTTTTAAATACATATTTAAGAAATTTATTAGGTTATTTACTAAATAAACAATTGAATTCAATAAAAAATAAAACAGAAGGGTAAAATGGTCATTTTAATAATTCTGCACAACAATTCAGAAGTGCCAACCAAACAGCATGTTAAACATTCAGCTCTTAAAATTTCAGACCCTCTTAGAAATTCAAATCTCTTAAAAATTCAGATCCTACCAAACAGCCCCTAAGTTAAAAGGTCAAAAAATTTACTTGACCCATTCCTTATATATCTGAAATCATTCCATGTTTATCCCCTGTATATCGCTGCTAATTTGGTATATATTACTGAAAATATTCAAAAAAATGTAATTCCCTATCCCCACCACCAGCAAAACAAATCTCCACGTATCCACTCCCTTCAAAATCGTTTCCCCATTAATTAGGCTAACTTGCCAACATCCAAGGAAAATTTCATTGTACTTTTTGCTATTCGTGCTTCCCTCCTCTTGAAGGCCAGTTCAGTGATTCATATCGTTTTATAGGTATATATTTTTGTTCTATTGTTTTTTTTCTTCTGTCATCTTCCTATACTTCTTCTTCCCTTGTCATTTATGAAACCAATAGGATAGTATGCAAAATCATTCAGGTCTTAAAAATAGTATCACTGTACGTTTTTTATCACATGAAGCAAAATCGATCCTCAACCTTCGGTGCTTGCTGAATAATGATCCTTAATTAATGGTAAGTGTTTGTTTTTATGATATGATATTGCAAACTTATAATGTTGCATTTCTAATTTTCTTATATTACATGAAAGATGTCACCATTCCCATTAAAAGTATTGCAGTAACCTAAAATATTAATGCAACAATAACATTGTAGGATTTTTTATGTTGACAAAGCTAAAGAAGTTCATGTATGTTTATTTTAAGTTATTTGATAATAGAAACTTAAAAGATCTTGTATAAACTATATATTACTGCAACAATAACATTGTAAGATTGTTTTATGTCTTGAAGTGCGGATTTGACAATAATAGATGAGGAAGTTGATGAAAACGAGCTGTGTTTATACGGTTGTTGGAGGACATGACCGTAAAAGAATCATTTGTAGGTTTGGATCACATGACATGTCTATTTTTCTTGGAAACTCTTCTCAAACGTGCACTTCACTGGATACAAGTTCCGCAAAACATCATCTCGAGACTAAGATTCGGAGACTAGAGGAAATCATAGAGCAATGAAGAATGGACTTGAATGATGTGAGAAGCATGATCCATGATATAAGAAACATAAATAATCAGTGATACATGTTTATTATTTGTTTGTTAACGATTTTTAGTTGAGTTTGACAATTAGATTAATTTGTTGGGTGTTATGAACAAGTTAGTATCACATTTGATGATAAAATATATTTATTTAGAATTTATGTAATAACTTATATTGTTTATTGTAGTTTGGTAATGTTGATTTTGTTATAAATTTGCTTAGTAATTTTTTTAGTCAATTTGATATGTATTTTGCTTCAAAATTACTCATATCACCATTTTATTTTTTCTATTGAACTGGTCGCTAACTTGCTATGAATATTTTTACGAAGTTATCATGTAATTAAAATTAAATGGATTTTGCTATGGAATCTATTTCGTCACATTTTTGCAACGGAAGTAGACCGTGGTTAATTTACTACCAAATGTTTGCAATGAAAGTGGACCATAGTTAATTTCCTATGGAAGTAGATTGTATTAAATTTACTACATAATATTTACTACAACAATACCCATAGTGGATTTGCTACGAAAATTAGCTACAAAATGAGTTCGTAGTGAATTTGCTACGAATTTCCTACAGATAGGTCCATAGTTAATTTGCTACAGACTTGCTACAACTTAATTTGATAGTTAACTTGCTACGACGTTGCTACGAATGTAGTCCGTAACTATTTTGCTACGGAAGCAATCTATTCTAAATTCTATTGCAAACGTGCTACGGATTCCGTAACAACCCTTTACTAACGAAGAATTTTGCTACGGAATGGCTACGTAAGAAATTTCGTCTCTAATCATGTTTAGCTTGTAGTGACAAAGAACATGGTTTGACATGCGGAATTTAAGCTTGCAAATTGAACATGGTGATTTGGGTGTTTAAGAGATATATTGAATGTATATGGTAGCAAATATCCCATCGATTGTGTACAATCAAACATTCACATTCTCACGGTCCTCGGAAGTACTTGCCACATATAAATCAACAAAACTAAGCATGAAGCTTAGTGAGTTCCCAAAAATACCAAACACATCACATCATAAATAAAAAACTAAGGGTTATCAGCAACCCTAGTGACTATCAGCAGTCTGAGTGGGCTAACAGTATGCCTGGTGGGTTATCAACAACCTTGGAGACTATCAACAGTCTTAGTAGGCTAACAGGATGCCCTGTAGGTTATCAGCAACCCTGGAGACTATCAGCAGTCACAGTAACAACGTAACACAATAATAATTGCTAGACCTTATTGGTCATCACAGATACAACTATTCTACCACATAGGTAAGAATAAGTGAGGAGACTAACGAAAAGTAAATCTCACACCCAAACTACTGGAACTAGACTCCTCCTAATTAACAAAATAATTAACCCTAATTAATAATTATAGTACAAAACTCAACTCGCAAGTACAAATCCCACAACTAAATCCTCTAAGGGAAAAAAATACTATTGTGCCCTTCTTATGGTCCAAAACCCTAAATCTTGACCAAAGGTCAAAAGTTCAACGAAGTCAGAACCAATCGGAGGTGGAACCAACTACGTGGGGCATAGCCAGGAGTGTTGGATTAAGTGTCTAAGCCCATAACTATAATTAGTATGTACTTGATTTGATAGTACCATGGTCCTTTTGATGGGTTTTGAGCATAACATCAATCCTATGGTGCACATGAAAACCCTAAAGCTGTAGATCTAGGTTTCTCTAATTGTACATGAAAATCATCCAAAGCTTGTAAACCCTAATTCTACCATACAATAAATCGAAAATCATAACTAAACTAGGTTAGGAAATTACCTTTCAATTGTAGATTGAAAATCTTGAGCTTTGAGAACCTAGCACCTCAAGTGTTATGCCTCTAATGAATGACAAACACCAAAGCAAGTTGGATGATCTTGGAGAGAGGGGAAGGAGGCACAAAATCGGCTCTATGATCTCTAGGGTTCAAGTGATAGCCGAAAATGTGCTGCCTATGGTCCCTTATATAGGTAAGCTGCTAAGGTTTCAGTCAAAACCCTAATTGGATTGGTTAGGTCCTAAGCAGTCTTTAGGATCCTTCCAGAAGCAAGGCTTGGATGAATTCAGTGTGGGCTTCCCCCTTGTTTTCTTCCATCCCCTTCTAAGGGATCCACAGCCCAAAATCCAATTATCTTATAATTGCAATTCTAGTCCCGTAAGTTTAATGAATATCTTTTGACCACAAAATTATTTCTTAATTAATTCTTAACCAATAATAATTAGCCGATATGATTTCTCTTTTGATATATTATTCATATAATATATTAATAAACCATAATAACCTTGTTCTCCATTATTCATCCAATCAAGTTGCTCTGGTGAAGGAAACCCAAAAGGACCATGCTACAACCGGTTCAAGTACATACCAAATATAGTTAAGGGCTTAGACACATAATCCAATAGTCTCCCACTTGGATAAGTATAATAACTATAGATGCAAGTACGAATTCAAAATCTGATTAGCAATCGTAGCTCTCAAAAGTCATTGTCGAACTCTGACATGTCCTTTAGAAAAGGGATCGTATAATCCTCCGTTCTAAAGATATCGTGTGGACAATCACATGGAACATAGCCATACTTATTGTCCAACAGTTTGTTTGTCGATCTCTAATTCTTCTGACATAGAACTCAATTGAACACATCAATTCAGTCCTGACCGGGCCTGACACATAAGTCAAACCAAATCATCGAGGGGCCCAAGATATCGCTTTTACCCTCATAGGATAAAATGAACACATAAACCTAGACTTATATGCTTTTACTATTTACTCATCAAATAATACACAACAATGTGTTTTATAAAATCAAGTTACTGATGCGTTTACGCATTATCAGTGCACAACCAACTTGCAAACAATAAACCACATATCTAGGTTTAAAGACTATATGATATTATCGTCTCACAATCACTCGTGATTAATTCCATGAAATGATTCAAGTGAGCGGGGGTTTAATCCAATACTAAAATCTTATTTCAAAGCACTCATGAACGTTGCAGCAAACCTTAGCTATGTCTAAACAATTAGACAATCTACAAGCCAATTCATGACAGTCTTCTTTCATACCTACTTCCAATGTATGAACGAATGTGGATAGTTTAAATAATCTTATTATTTAGGAAGTCAAAACATGCAAAGTGAAACAATAGTAAATAATTAACACAAGACAATAACTTTACTTATAAATAAAACACCTTTATTTAATCATCAAATGTTAATTACAATTTATCTATTACAAGTTTCTAAAAGCTATCTAATCACTAAAACCAACATCGTCCTTCAGCCCAATCCTCCTAGCGTGCTGAAAGTCCTTAACCCTACTCAGTCCCTTCGTAAGGGGATCTGTTGGGTTCGCTTCTGACGATACCTTCTTCACTACGAGGAGTCCTTCTACCCGATGTCTAATGAAATGATATCTCCTGTCAATATGTCTGGATATGCCATGATCCCTCGGTTCCTTGGTTAAGGTAACCACACCTTTTTTATCGCAGAAATTCTCCATAGGCTCCTTTATGACTGGCACAACTCCAAGGTCTCAGATGAAGTTCTTCAACCATATTTCCTCCTTCGACGCTTCGCTCGCTGCTATGTACTCTGATTCGCACGTTGAATCAGCCATGGTCTCTTGCTTGGAACTTTTTCAAGTCACTACTCTTCCATTAAGGGTAAAGACCCAGCCCGACTGAGAGCGGAAATTATCCCGGTCGGTCTAAAAACTAGCGTCACTATACCCTCGTACTCTCAAGTCATCACTCCCACCGAGGATAATAAACCATTCCTTAGTCCTTCGAAGGTACTTAAGAATATTCTTTACTACAGTCCAATGTACTCTACCGGGGTTCCCTTGATATCTGCTGACCATGCTCAAAGCGAAAGCCACAACAGGGCAAGTACAAGTCATAGAATATATGATCGAGCCAACTGCGAAAGCGTAAGGTACTCGACTCATTTCTGCTATCTCAACTTTGGTACTCAGGCTTTGAATCTTACTCAACTTGGTATTGCTTTGAATTGGTAACTCCCATTTCCTGGAATTTTCCATACTAAAATGCTTTAGTACCTTATCCAAGTAAGTACTTTGACTAAGTCCTATTAGCCTTTTACTCATGTTTCTCACTATCCATATCCCAAGAATATAAGCAGCTTCTCCGAGGTCCTTCATAGCGAAGCACTTCCCAAGCCAGGATTTAACCTCATGCAGGGTTGGGATGTCATTTTCTATGAGCAGTATGTCATCCACATACAAAATGAGAAAGCTAACTATACTCCATCTGGCTTTGACATATACACAGGACTCATCCTCGCTTTGCAAGAAACCAAACTCTTTGACTTTCTCATCAAAACAAAGATTCCATCTGCGAGACGCTTGTTTCAATCCATAGATGGATTTCTCAAGCTTACATACTCTATTAGGGTGTTTTGCATCAACAAAACCCTCTGGCTGACTCATGTAAACATCTTCAGCCAACTTCCCGTTAAGGAAAGCGATTTTGACATCCATCTGCCATATTTCATAATCATGAAACGCATCTATGGCTAGCATAACCCTTATAGACTTTATCTTCGCTACTAGTGAGAAGGTCTCATCATAGTCAACTCCAGGAGTTTGAGTAAAGCCCTTCACATCCAATCGTGCCTTATAAGTGTGTACTTTCCCATCCATGTCGGTCTTCTTCTTAAAGATCCACTTGCACCCGACCTTCTTACGACCTGGTACATTGTCAACCAAGTTTTAAACTTGATTTTCATACATGGACTGAATCTCGTAGTCCATAGCCTCTTTCCACTTTGTAGACTCCGGGCATGCCATGGCTTCCTCGTAGTTGTTAGGTTTATCCAAATTAACTAGTGTACTATCACTAATAAACGTATCACCATCACTTGTTATATGAAAACCATATAACATATGTGGAACACTAAATCTACTAGAACGTCTAAGAGGTAAGGACTCGTCAATCGGTTCAACCGAAGTTTCCTCCTCGGGTTGAACACCAGTGTTAGAGTTTCCTTCACCCTTGACTCTTGAAGCTCTTCAAGATCAATTTGCCTCCCACGGTCCTCTTGGCTTATGAGTTCTCGCTCTCGGAAACCCCTCTCCTCGCAACGAAGACAACATTGTCACTCGGTCTTTAGAAGAGATATCTAAAGGACTTATGCGGATAGCCAATGAAAATACACCGCTCACTACGAGGTTTGATCTTGTCGTGAGTCTCTTGTCTTACGAAAGCCTCGCAACCCAAAATTTAATATGTGCCACCAAGGGAGGTTTCCCTGTCCACATCTTGTGAGGTGTTTTGGCAACCTTCTTAGTAGGGACTAGATTAAGGATATGGGCAAGTGGTCCACGTACCTCTTCATTTTTTGAAGGTAAGCTGTGATGGACTCTCCATCCTTCATCTTGGTAGTGATTGTTGCAGCAATGACCTCGTACCTTTCTTACCTCACGCTTTGATGGTACCTATCCATCAAATCTAGATATATCTCATAGGGGTAGTAGTCCTCGTAGGACTTTTGGAGTTTAGCAGTCATTGTCGCGAGCATGATGCAATGAATATCCATCAAATCTAGATATATCTCGTAGGGGTAGTAGTCCTCGTAGGACTTTTGGAGTTTAGCAGTCATTGTCGCGAGCATGATGCAATGAACTTTCGTAGCATCTAGCTCGTGAGCTTCGTAAGCAACGATTTCTTCAGGAGTAGCAGTGTTGACATTGACTTCTTTTAGCTCCTTGTCGAGAACATACTCCTTGTCCTCGTAATGGGTGACCATTCGAATGTTGCAGATTCAATCATTAAAGTTGGACCCATCGAATATCACCCTCCCACACAAATTCATGAGTGAGAATGAGCCGGAAGCGGTCGAGCCAGAAGCGATGTTGTTGTTTGAAATAGACATCTGAAATAGAAAAGGAAAAAAGTTTAGATTAGATAAGAATCCCCAATTAAGCACCCAAATGAGAAATTAGGGCTAGGATCCAACAACATTATTTACAATTTAGAAGAGGGATGTCGTAATCTAAATTGCAAATAATTTGTAGGTAAGTGAGTGACGATTCACTAATTTCCACCATGAAAAACGAAAAGAGTTTTAAGTTTCAAATGAAGTGAAACTCCTAGATTTTTTTAAGATTCATTGTACTTTTCAATAGCATGTTTAAATCTCGATATGTCCTTCAAGCTTGAACTGGGATACCGAGGATCACAAACAAGGTGTGAATAACCATGCAAATGTACTTGGTGCTCTCGATGTCATTTACCACCTAATCAATGTGATGGTTAACCACTCACACTCCATTGATCTATGATAAACATCGAGCCACCCTTTCCCACGATTGCTAGTCCATATTAGTGTGCTGGTTATCCATGGATGCTCCACTAACGACTTGGCAGGGTGCAAAGTGTAATTTCAAGGAATAGCATCATTTCACATTTTTCCTAAAGTATCTAAGATTGGGAATTTAAAATATATATATATATATATATATATATATATATATATATATATATATATATATATGTTTAGTTACTTTATTTATCATTATACTTTTAATGAGGAATTAGTTGCCTTATCCTACCCATTCGGCTAACGAACCTCCACCAATCAAGGAAGCGGTGGGTGAGAGTGGACACCCATTAAACTGTCATTTTATAGGCAGCAACCTTATACCCCCTTTAAGATTGGCTTCAAGAATGAGGCCTACTAACGGTAAGACTAGCTTAATCTTATATATATATATATATATATATATATATATATATATATATATATATATATATATATATATATTATTAATCTTATAATATTATAATAGTATAAAGGTCAAATTTTAAACTTGTAAAATTCTAGGGTTTAGAATTTAAATATTTCAAAATTAAACTTTTAATCAAAAATTTAAATTCCAAAACTTGAGGGAAAGTTTTGAAACTTTTCAAAACTTTCTAGATCAAATTACAAATAATTTAATTAAACAGTTAATTAGTGATTATCTAAATTTGACATAATTCAATTTCATGGCAAGATAATGCAATCAAATAATTAAAATAATTAAAGTTATAATATAAGGCAATAATTATCTAATTAATTGGCAATTATCTTCTATTTTGATAATGATAATCATATCAGTTTAATAAAAATCGGATTTTATTAATCAAAAACGTTTTTGGTAATTATCTTAATAAAAACAGGCCAAAATCCCAAAAGATCTGCTCTCTGACTCTCCAACTCGCCGAGTCGCTGACTGGACTTGTCGAGTTCATCTGACTTGTCAAGTTCATCAGGTGACTCGATGAGTTCAGCTATCAGAGGGAAGAAATTTTGATTTTTCAAGCAATGAATGATCAAACAAGGCATCAAATACAATACAAAATAGCCTAGGTTGTGATACCACTTATGGGTTTTTAGCATAACATCAATCTTATGTACATGCAAACCCTAAAGCTTTGGATCTAGGTTTCTCTAATTGTACATGCAAATCATCCAAATCTTGTAAACCCGAATTCTAGCATACAAAAAATCGAAAATCATAACTAAACTTGGTTAGGAAATTACCTTTCAAATGTAGCTTGAAAATATTGAGCTTTGAGAACCTATCACCTCAAATGCGATGCCTCTAATGAATCACAAACACCAAAGAAAGTTGGATGATCTTGGAGAGAGTGGAAGGAGGCTTAAAATCGGCTCTATGATCTCTAAGGTTCAAGTGGTAGCCGAAAATGTGAAGCCTATGGTCCTTTATATAGGTGAGCTGCTAGGGTTTCAATCAAAACCCTAATTGGATTGCTTAGGCCCTAAACAGTCTTTAGGATCCTTCCAGAAGCAAGGATTGGACGAGTTCATTGTGGGCTTCCCCCTTGTTTTCGTCCATCCCCTTCTAAAGGATCCACAGCCCAAATCCACTTATCTTATGAATGCAATTCCAGTCCCCCTAGGTCCATCCCCCTTGTTTTCTCTTTTAATATATTATTCATATAATATATTAATTAAACATAATAACGTCTTTTTTCATTATTATTCATTCAGTCAAGTTACTCTGGTGAAGGCAACCCAAAAGGATCATGCTACAACCGGTTCAAATACATACCAAATATAGTTATGGGCTTAGACACCTAATCCAACAGCCTTTTGGGTTACCTTTACTCTAACAACTTGACAGGATAACTTTTGGAGAGAGATGTTGAATTTAATATTTTGAATAATAAATTGACTTATTAATGTATTATGAAAATAATATATTAATTGGAAATCATGTTATTTAATTAGTAGTTAATCAGAAATTAATTCGGAATTAATTTTGGGATTAAAGGAACAGTGGTTGTTTTGCAAATCATTGATAGCTGTGAAACTGGGTTATTGGACTCCTTAGATGGGAGTGGATGTAAAGTATAGAGAGGCCCTATAGGTTTCGTTCAAGGCCTTTAAATGAGGAGTCCATGGGTTGCTTAAGCCTTAAGCAAGAAATTAGAGTTTCCTCTAGAAAACCCTAGTAGCCCACAACTATATATAGACCCCACCACTTATGATTTTCGGCCAATGCTTGCATTTGGAAAACCCTATCCGAAATTTGGTGTTATTCCCTCCTCTCTACTCTCGTCCTCTTGCTATTGGTGTTTGTAAGCCATTAGAGGTGTCACATTTGAGGTACTAAGCTTTTAAGAGTCAAGGATCTACAAGGTTTCTTGTTATTGCTACATAACAAGTGATGTAAACTTCTAAACCCTAATTATATGTAGACTTAGAGTTATATATGCTAGATCTTGTTTTGCTTTGGTATTCAATTTTCATGTTCAACTAGTGAAAAACTTAGATCCAAAGCAATTAGGGTTGCATGAACACATAGGTTGTAGTTATGCGCATAACCCACCAGTGGTATCAAAGCCTATGATGTTTTTCAGTTGAATTTGATGCATATGTGAATTGTCCAAAGGAGGAGGGAACATATTCGTCAATCTGTTCATAGAACCCAATGAGTTCCTCATGGGACTCGACGAGTTCATTGTCTGACTCGACGAGTTGACTCGTCAGATGCCTGATTTTTCGATTCTGATATCTTGATTTGATTTGGATAATTACCTAAATCCGGTTTTACTGCTTAAAATTGAATTTTGTTTGAAGAGGTAACGGTATATATCCTTATCAAAATAAATGATTTGGTTAAATTTTGGAAAAAGATAAAAATTATTTTGTTAATTTACAATTTAACCAAGTATTTTGAAAAGTTTCAAAAATACACCCTTTGGTTTTATAATTTAAAATTTAATTTTCATAGTTTAATTTTGAAATCTTAAATTCTAGAACCCATGTATTTTAAAAGGTTTAAAGCACACACTTATGGATGTTATTAAAAATTTAATTCAGTGTTTAATTAAAAGATAATTAATAATCCATAAAGGGTTTAAATTTAATCAAATTAAAAGTTTAATATATATATATATATATATATATATATATATATATATATATATATATATATATATATATATATATATATATATATATATATGTATGTATAAAGAAAAGTCAATCTTACCGTTAGTAGGCCTCATTCATGAAACAGGTCTATAAGGGGTGTTTAAGGAAGCGGCCTGTAAAATGACCGCCATTGGGTAACCAAACTTATCCACCACATCCTTGACTAGTGGAGGGCCGTTAGCCGAACGGGTAGGATAGGACACTAAACTCTCATTAAAAGTATAATGACATAAATTAAGTAAACTTTTTCTAAAATCCCACTCTTAGTTACTTTAGGAGAAATGTAAATTGGATGCTAACCCATGAAATTGGACATTGCATCTTATTGGTCGTTAGTGGAGCGTGTGTGGTTAACCGGCAGACTAATATGGGACCAATATTGTTGGAAATGGGTGTCTTGTAAATTATCATTGATCAATGGAGCGTGTGTGGTTAACCTACACATTGATTGGGTGATAAATGACATCGAGAGTACCAAGCTAATTTGCATGTTTATTCACATCTCATTTGTGACCCTCAGCATCCCAGTCACAAAGTGATCGCATAATAAAGATTAAACATGCCATTGAATAGTTCAATGAATCTCAAAAGATCTAGGAATTTGTAATTGCTTACCTACCTAAAATGGATTCGGATTTGATTACGGCATCCCTCTTCAGAATTCGAATCGAAAATATGGATCCTATAATTAAAATTTGGGTTAATAATTGAGGATTAAATAAATCAACTAACTTGAATTTTCTCCCTTTATAGATGTCGAGTCAAGACAATTATGGTCTTCCTAATCCTTCTAGAAATAATTTTCCTTCTCAATCTGAAGATAATCTTCCACAAGTTGATCAAGGTGAAAGAATGTTCCCTTCCTCAATTGGTGGAACTGGAAATCATGCTTCTCCAACTCTTCCTCCACCTCCTCCGGTAATTCTCCCCGACCCACGTTTTCGTCAAATTGAAAGTTCCAGGTTACTCAAGCCCTTTTGGCATGCAAACACCAAGATGAAGATTTTGTGTGTGCACACGTTCTGAAAATGAAATCGCACATTGATAGATTGGGAATATTGTCTCACACCCCCGAACTAGACGGCGGAAACATCCGAGGACTCGCGTGACTCAAATTGAATATCATCACAATGAATATACATGAAACATAACATAAACTTCACCATGCATTAATACATTACAACTGACATTGTTCACATCAAGTACATTGTCTAAATATTAAATATTCATATCATAAATTGTTTGAAAGTTTTCAAAAAGCATAACACCTTAACATACTTGGTACTACTCCTCAGCTTACCTTTTACCTGAGAATACAAGTTATTTTGAAAAACGTCAACATATGGAATGTTGGTGAGTTCATAAGCAGGGTTGTTTTGAAAATGTTTTGTATAGTTTATAAAACCCAGAAAATCCGATATTTTCTGAAAAGAAATTTATTTATACTAAAGTGTGAAGATCCATAGTTTTGTACATGAGTGATTTCAAAGCTTATATAAATGAGAAGTTTTGTATGATAGTTATTGAAAACTACAAGTGAATGGTGTTGATCTCCTCGAAAAACCCGATGTTTTCCGATAACATAATATAATATAATTGTTTCGAATTGTTATACCATCACAACGAATGAAATGTTTTTCCTTGATTACTCGGATAGATTGGATTTATTTATATGAGTCGTTATAACCATGCATGATAATGACTAGTTCGTCTGTCTTGGCATTCTAATGAACGCTGGAATTGATCTTAAGATTTTGTCACCCTAGACTGGCCGAGTCTAACTGTAGCGAACAGCTGAGGTGTAAGGGAGTCACCCCTGTATAGATCTATACACAAACTCTCGCTCTCCCTCCAGGAGACTTTGATTATAACTACAGACTACAAACGACCCATAAAGGTGCCGCCCGCTATTACTCATTGAATCCAAATTGAATTTGATTACCAGTGATTAACGACCTATATTTGTTTACTGAATTGAAGGTAAGCCTAACAAACGAGGAGAAGAGGATTACAAGGTCATGCTAATTCCATGTATTATTTAAGGCTGTTGAGTATATGAAGGACACGTTGGCCCATTTTGCATTTGATTTATTTGGACCTTACTAGCAATGCTAATGGGCCACTGAGGACCAATAGCACGTGAAAGCCATTGAGGGTCCCTTTAGCATGTAATTGGGTCACAGGAGGCCTAATAAACATTTATTATTATCGTTGGGCCCAAACGTCATGTTAATGCGTCACGAAGGCCCAATAAGCATGATTATAAACTTTCAAGCCCAAAGATTTAAATATTTATGTAACGACCCAAATTTCACGTTCAAAAATTTCATTTAAATTAAGTAGTTTGTAAAACATTTGTAGTAAAACGTCATACGATCATATCATTTTAATAAACATATCTCATGTCTAAATACCCAAAACATGAAAATAGTAATAATGTCAAAGTACAATCCCAGAATATCTCATAATGCGGAAAACCAAAGTGTGTGTGTGTATGATGTGCCGCTACCGCGCCGGCTCCTTCCCCTTCGCTGAAGAGGTACCTGAAACAAAAACTGAAAACTGTAAGCACGAAGCTTAGTGAGTTCCCCCATCGTACCACATACCATACGATCATATCACATACATATTGCCAGGCATTTCTAGGGTGCCCGACCTACCCGGTACGGCCATTCAGGGTTACCGACCTACCCGTACGACCATTCTAGGGTGCCGACCTACCCGTGTCTAGCCATTCTGGGGCGCTAACCTACCCATGTCGAGCCATTCTGGGGCGCTGACTACCCTTCGGTCCTAACAACCGAACCTCGGGGACTATTTCACCCCTACTACTAATATCACATATAACATGACATAAACATATTATCAGACATATCTAGGGTGCCTGAACTACCCTTCGGTCCTAACAACCGAAATCGGGGACTGGTCCCCTCCTACTACCTCTATCGCGTATAACATAACAAGCCAGCATGCATACATATCATCACATACGGTTAGGCGTATCTGGGGTGTCTGACTACCCTTCGGTCCAAACAACCGAACTCTACTACTATCACATACAACATATCATGCTAGCATATAACATATCAGGTAGTAGCAAACCTAGATGATATCACAAAGACAATCATCTATCATACGAACCCTACTGGTGGGCTGGCATTGTGGCCGTAGACCCACCGCTACTGGAAGGTAACTCACCTCGTAGTAGCTGTCGAACTGTGCGGAATTCCTCCGACTGCTGCTACTGCTGTTCCGGAAATCCTCCAGCTAAAATTCCCACAAAACACTTAGTCAGAAACTGACATCTACTATTAGGGTAAAATGACCATTTTACCCCTTAACCAAGTCAAAGTCAAAGTCAACTTCTAGTTAACGTGACTCGCCGAGTTGGCTCGCCAACTCACCGAGTCCCTATCCTTCCATTAGACCTCATACCCATCTCTACTCGTCGAGTTAGGCAATGACTCGACGAGTTTTCCTTCTAAATGAACACTGACTGGATCCTCATCCGACTCGCCGAGTTGTATGAACAACTCGTCGAGTTCATCATCAACTGATACTCATGTCCTGCCTTGACTCGTCGGGTTGTATGAACAACTCGTCGAGTTACTCTTCATCCTATGAACACGTTCTGTCCTCGACTCGGCGAGTTGATGAACAACTCGCCGAGTTCTATGAAGATTACCATGGACTCGCCGAGTTCGTTCATGCACTCGCCAAGTACCATGAATTTCCAGAACAATTTGCTTAGTCCAGAACGTTGTGTCACTCCCTGGGACTCCCTAAAACCCTTCCACACTCATCTGGTCCTTTTGACCCTCACTGATTTGGGACAAAACCCTTGGACTCGTCGAGTCCAGGAATGGACTCGCCGAGTCCAGGAATGGACTCGCCGAGTTGGTCACATTCCCTCCATAAAACTTCGATTTCTGATGTACAACACTTGACCAAAGGATAGATCCAGGCCCCTAAACTCGATCCAGCATGTAAAGTTACAAACTTTATGTAACACCAAGATTTCAAAAAAACAAAATTTTTCATTTAATTAATCAATTTAATATTAAAGACACTTGTTTAGAATCTTATTCACATTCGAATTACAAAACGTAGTTTCATTTCCATTATAATAGAAGACCAGGATCCTCCAAAACACAACTCTTTCTTCGGTGTGTACAATCGAACCGTTGCCATCCCGCGTTACTGTAAGAACCTGAAACAACATAACATAAACAATGTAAGCACAAAGCTTAGTGAGTTCCCCAATATACCTTACGCACATACGCCTTCCGGCCCGGACCTCTCGGTCCCCATAACATTGCCTTCCGGCCCGGATCTTTCGATCCACATAACATTGCCTTCCGGCCCGGATCTTTCGATCCACATAACATTGCCTTCCGTCCCGGATCTTTCGATCCACATATATAACACATAATACAAATACTCTAACACATAAAGCACATATATCATATATCATACCTGACCTTTCTGTCACATAATACCTTGCCTTCCGGCCCATATATAAGCATGTATATCACGCGTAGCAGCTAACTTTCCATTTATAGCATATAACATAACACATAACATACTTGACCTTCCGGTCACACAATCAAACCCTTCCGGGTGAGGTATAGTGAGAAGACTCACCTCGCGGACACTGGAAGATAGCAACTCCTAAAATCCCTTGCACTTGATCCTCCGAGATACAAGCTCCCTGTAACATCACATATCCCCTATTTAATACTTCTATCTTCCACGTTAACTGACCCTAAGAAGTCACACCAGTCAACTCTGGTCAACAATCCATTGTCAGCTCGACTGGACTCGGCGAGTTCCTTAGCGACTCGGCGAGTCTAGTCATCCTTCAATCCTCTAAGATTCCCCTTCTACTCGTCGAGTATCCTCTTTGACTCGACGAGTCACTCCTGGAAGAATCGCGGGGCCACCCCGACTCCACTCGCCGAGTCTGAAGAACAACTCGGCGAGTCCCAGTGAATCTTCAAGCTACTCGCCGAGTCTGATCATCCGACTCGGCGAGTCCACGCCATGCAGTCGATCAAACTGCTTCCTGAGATACATATTTTCCCGAATATAAAAACATAGGACCTTCTGGACCTCTAAGGGGTACTAATACAGGGTTATAAACGTCGGATAACAACACAACAATCCATCTAATCACCAAATGGGTTTCATAAACCCTAAAATCGTGCACATATCAATATAGTAGAAATGATCCGAAATATTACCTGAATAACACCCTTTCTGTGTCTCCAAACCTCAGAACTCGATCCCCTTGATATTCCTTTGGCCAAAACTCTTCTTCTTCTTGCCTAACAACTTCTTCAAGGTCAATAATGGTCTTCAAGTTTGCTCTAGATGCCACAGTCGTTTAGGGTTCTCCACAATCGGCCAAAAGACGTGAAATGACGACATAACAACCCTTATATACGACCCAATACGAAACGGCTAGGGTTTCTGCTGAACAGCGTCGACTCGCCGAGTCCATACCTGGACTCGTCGAGTCCAGTCGCGAACCCGCGACCAAATCTGCGACCCTACTCGGCGAGTCTGGCTCCAACTCGCCGAGTCTCCCCTTTAAAACACCCCAAAATGCAATTTAACAATACTTGAGATTTTGGGCTGTTACAATTCTCCCCCACTAGAATTAGACTTCGCCCTCGAAGTCTCACTCTGAAAATAGTTCTGGATGCTGCTCCCGCATCACACGTTTCGGCTTCCCTAAACACTTCCGATATCTTCCGAGGTCGCTACTGAACCAATACCAGAGGTTCCTCCTTGTTCCTCAGGACCTTGATCTTCCGATCTCCGACGGCCACTGGCCTCTCGACGTAACACAGGCTCGCATCCACCTAATCGTTCTCTAGTAGAACCACTGCTGACTCATCCGCTATACACCTCTTCAACTGCGACACATACCAGTGTCATGGATCCGTCCCAATTCCGTTGACAGCTCCAAACGATAGGCCACCCTTCCTATCTTCGCACCTTCACGAAAAGACCCAACATACCGGGGCCCCCATTTACCCCTCTTCCTAAATCGAAGCACCCGTCAGAAATACGAAGTCGCTGACCTGAATCACATACTCGTAACGGCGTCTGCCTGCATAACTTTCCTGTTAACTCTAGACGATCACTAACTCTCTTTAACCTGCTGAGTCTGCTTTGCCAACTAAAGTACGAACTCTGAACTGCTCATCACTCTCTGTAATCGGAAATTACCCAAGATGCACTCTGCTCCAAATCTCAACGATCACTCAACCCATAAGGGTTAGGAAACCCTGAACCACCAGATCCCCGATCCCAAGCCCACTTTGCCCATTCCGGACCGACTGAGAGATCCGTTCTCCCTCTCAGATCAACTCTCACAAGTTCCCTCTTGCCATCACATACACCTACTGAACTAGTCCCAACACCCGCAGGTGGAAAGACCCGATACACTGATGATATCCTAGAACATCTCCCAAGATGAACCACCACCTCCACCCTACACTCTGATCAGATTCACACTGAGAATTTAAAATTTTCTCTCTCCATGCATTCCTTCTGAGCCTCAACAGACATCCCAACCGGATGGGTTCCTACTCCACTGCCGCGAACACGACGCTCAAAACCATACTCGAAATACTCTAACCATAACTCTGCTCTGCAGCTTTCACTTTCGTGAACTTGCACCCCCTTCGGAGTTACATACCCTCCTCTTTTCCTTTTCCACGGAACTCTCTTGAACATAATGCCACTACCACCGGTGCCACGGTGCTCGCCCCAAGCGACACCACCCTTTTGCGTAACTGCTATTCACATACTCTGGTTCTCATTGCAGAGGCTTTCAATCCTATACACTCTCTCCACTCGTCAAAATCACTGCCTCCGCTAAACAAGATCACTAACCCGGGGCCAGACCTTCCTATGCAATCACACTGCAACATACGCGATCCGCAAATCTCAAACTAATCCCGCAATACCAACAGAGTCTCCAGTATGATTGGACCGACTCTCATAACACATACTAGCCACTCGAGGCTATATCCCTGTTGGTCCGTACACCCAAACTCTGCGAACCCTCAGGTTCTAACTCTGGGAACCTTCCGGTTCCAGCTCTAGAAACATGCTCAACATAATCCCGTGGGATTAATGCAGTACAACCCATCACGTACCTCAAACGTACCAATACTCTGATCGCAAAATTCCGATTACTTACTCAAGCTTGATCCCGACCTCCTCTCAGGCCTCCACAATCAATGCCCTAGGTCTGTATCTCGCCCCGCATACTCAACACTCGCTCTCGTCGGCCTATACTTTGCGCTGACAAACACTACTGAATCCCAACAGCTAAGCACCCTTACATACTCATCGGTCTCCCGGAGAATTTTACAATTCTCCCCCACTAAAGCACTGACTAACTGCCACCGATCGTCATTAACGACCTTTCAGAACCATCCTGCACAAAGAGAACATTTACCCACTAACTGCTTCCCACAAGCGTAAGCAACCCTCCGCAAAACACATCTCCTCCCTGATTAATCCGCTCAAAAAGAATCCGATCTTTCAATTATCCACTCCACAACTGCAGATGCTACCCGTCATTCAACCCAGTGCCGCATCTCCACTATCAACCCTCACGAACGATGACCAACGGAATTCCCAAGCAATAACCCATAACCAAACCTACAACCTGCCAAAGGTTGAATACCACCTCGAAAACCGCACAAAGCTACCGGCACTAAAACACCAGACTATAACTATACCAAACCATCAGGGAACAACGAATGCCAAAGCGAAACCTGAAGCACCAATCCATAACCATGCCAATCCCGCGAAACAACGAATACCGCATCGAAATCCACACTACCAGCACAAACAATACGCCACAAACAACGCAAGCTAATCAAGACATCAAGACAGCATCATACCCGCAGCTGCCTCCGGCACTGCTCCGTCTCCCTCTACCGCAAGCCGATAAGCACAACCCTGAGCCCTTCGGCTCTACTCCATCCTGTCCTCCTCCTGAACTCCTCAAGGTGGCCGGTGCTAGAGCCTGCACCGACCCTGCAAAAAGCTGTGGACAGTTGACCCTCAAATGTCCAACCTGCCGACACTGATAACAAATCCTGAAATCCCGAATTGGCACTGACTGCCGACAATCCCGTGCACCATGCCCCTCCTTTCCGCACTTGTGGCATGCACCACTGGGCCAACAAACTCCGGTGCCATCTCTCTCACACTTCCCACAAGTGTGACCGCTCCGACCCCCCATTCTAACGTCTACGGTCATGGACCGTTTCGGCGCCGACTGCGACTGCATCGGGGCCTGCCTCATCTCACGCAACTGCAACTCAACCTCTAACTCACGCCACATGGCGGCCTCCTGCGATACCAACACGGCCTCGCGCCTCTGCGCAGACACGAACTGTCTGATACCCCCCCTTGAGCATACTCGGATATCGGGACTTCTGAGCCTGCTCCGAAACAAACTCAGGGCAAAACATCGCCCTCTCAATAAACATCCCGGTGCTCTCAGTCACCGACTCCAAATCCTGCTTCAGCTTAAGGAACTTCCGAGCCAATTTCTCCTTTTCATCCCGCGGAACATAGCGAGTACTGAACATCCCTCTGAATTGATCCCATGAAACCGCAGCCCTCTGCGCATCGGAAAATGACCTCGTGGTCAATCTCCACCAATCCTTCGCCCCGAGCCTCAATAGGTTCAGAGCACACCCCACCCTCTGATCAGCAGGGCATAAACTCGTGAAGAAACACCCCTCCATGCCTGATAACCATCTCACAGCAACAATCGAATCCTGAACTCCATCGAATGTGGGAGGCTTCGCATGATGGAAATCCCGATACTGAAAACCCCGACTAGCCCCTTTCTTTGCCGTTGCCACAGCCGCTGTAGCCGCCGCGGCAGCCGTCTCTGCGAAAGCCGCATATCGCTCATCAAACTACTTCAATCATAGTGGTCCTGATCGACCCAAACAATTCTGGCGACTCAGCCCTCAACAATGCAGCAACCTCATCACGCGGAATCTCGCGAATCCTCGCATCCCGCTCGCTCGTGCTCCTCCGATCGATAACCGGATAACAAGATAGCCACAAGCATCATCCACTACGAACCATGGTACTCGTCCAATGACATCCCTCCTCAACATGCTTCGGTGTACGGTACCTGAACCATAGCGCCACTCCTCAATCTGCTCCAATGTGTAGCACTCGAACCACAACATCTATCTCAATCTGTTCCGATGTATGGTGCCCTGACCATAACATCACTCTGTATCCGCTCCGATGTATGGTATTCGAACCATAACATCACTCCTCAATCTGTCCCTTAGGACCTTCAGAATGCCCCCTGTATCAAGTATGGGTCCTCTGCTTTCAGTAGTACGAGCCCATACTACCTGCCACATCTACCCATACTTTCCACACGGACCATCCCAAAGTTCCTAAGTAGCTGATAAACCTGCTCTTTCACCCATCTCATCGCGCGTGCTCGCTTTCCAGCGAAATCCTCTACTCTACCAGCGCACTCATCTGGCTAGGTTTACTCCCTAGTCCCTTCTGCCGTCCTCCCACTTCTTTGCTATCAGCTGCTGAAGAGTTCCTAATGATGCCAGCCCTCCACCTCCTGAGTATCGTCATACTCACTTAGTAGCTGACTCCCATCATCGACAACTCCACAAAGCACAAAGCAAGCAGCATTCGAGCATTGAAGCCTACATAGGACTCCCCATCTGTGGTAGCTCCACCTTCCCGGTTCATCCTCGGAAGTACCTCTGTACCCCGTAGCTTTACCCCTTGTGCGTTCTAACTAGATACCCTCCCTCATCACATACACACAAAAACATAACGCACATATAACAGCAAACCCTAGACTAAGGCATCACAAATCAGGCCACTCTAGTCCTAAGATGTGAAATACCTAGCCTGTCTCTAACATGCAATAATATCTCATAAGTGCATAATAAATATTTCGTAACACAAAAGTAAGGGTATTTTGGGAAATCACCGTGTGGCTCTGGCTGATTGTACACACTGCTCTTTCTTGCTTTCTCTTTGAACTCTTATTCACTTTTAGAAAACCATTTATTTGGAAAACTTTTTCTTACTTCCTCAGTTTGAGTCCAGATTTACCCGTAGGCGCGTCCGAATCCCTCAAACCAAGGCTCTGATACCAATTTGTAACACCAAGATTTCAAAAAAACAAAATTTTTCATTTAATTAATCAATTTAATATTAAAGACACTTGTTTAGAATCTTATTCACATTCGAATTACAAAACGTAGTTTCATTTCCATTATAATAGAAGACCAGGATCCTCCAAAACACAACTCTTTCTTCGGTGTGTACAATCGAACCGTTGCCATCCCGCGTTACTGTAAGAACCTGAAACAACATAACATAAACAATGTAAGCACAAAGCTTAGTGAGTTCCCCAATATACCTTACGCACATACGCCTTCCGGCCCGGACCTTTCGGTCCCCATAACATTGCCTTCCGGCCCGGATCTTTCGATCCACATAACATTGCCTTCCGGCCCGGATCTTTCGATCCACATAACATTGCCTTCCGGCCCGGATCTTTCGATCCACATAACATTGCCTTCCGGCCCGGATCTTTCGATCCACATATATAACACATAATACAAATACTCTAACACATAAAGCACATATATCATATATCATACCTGACCTTTCTGTCACATAATACCTTGCCTTCCGGCCCATATATAAGCATGTATATCACGCGTAGCAGCTAACTTTCCATTTATAGCATATAACATAACACATAACATACTTGACCTTCCGGTCACACAATCAAACCCTTCCGGGTGAGGTATAGTGAGAAGACTCACCTCGCGGACACTGGAAGATAGCAACTCCTAAAATCCCTTGCACTTGATCCTCCGAGATACAAGCTCCCTGTAACATCACATATCCCCTATTTAATACTTCTATCTTCCATGTGAACTGACCCTAAGAAGTCACACCAGTCAACTCTGGTCAACAATCCATTGTCAGCTCGACTGGACTCGGCGAGTTCCCTGGCGACTCGGCGAGTCTAGTCATCCTTCAATCCTCTAAGATTCCCCTTCTACTCGTCGAGTATCCTCTTTGACTCGACGAGTCACTCCTGGAAGAATCGTGGGGCCACCCCGACTCCACTCGCCGAGTCTGAAGAACAACACGGCGAGTCCCAGTGAATCTTCAAGCTACTCGCCGAGTCTGATCATCCGACTCGGCGAGTCCACGCCATGCAGTCGATCAAACTGCTTCCTGAGATACATATTTTCCCGAATATAAAAACATAGGACCTTCTGGACCTCTAAGGGGTACTAATACAGGGTTATAAACGTCGGATAACAACACAACAATCCATCTAATCACCAAATGGGTTTCATAAACCCTAAAATCGTGCACATATCAATATAGTAGAAATGATCCGAAATATTACCTGAATAACACCCTTTCTGTGTCTCCAAACCTCAGAACTCGATCCCCTTGATATTCCTTTGGCCAAAACTCTTCTTCTTCTTGCCTAACAACTTCTTCAAGGTCAATAATGGTCTTCAAGTTTGCTCTAGATGCCACAGTCGTTTAGGGTTCTCCACAATCGGCCAAAAGACGTGAAATGACGACATAACAACCCTTATATACGACCCAATACGAAACAGCTAGGGTTTCTGCTGAACAGCGTCGACTCGCCGAGTCCATCCCTGGACTCGTCGAGTCCAGTCGCGAACCCGCGACCAAATCTGCGACCCTACTCGGCGAGTCTGGCTCCAACTCGCCGAGTCTCCCCTTTAAAACACCCCAAAATGCAATTTAACAATACTTGAGATTTTGGGCTGTTTCACTTTACGTGCATGCATGGGACTTTTGAGCTTAAAAGGCTCTAAAATGGTTCTTTTGTTGCATGGGGCCTTCCTTGAGTGCAAAAGCATCCCAAATCTGTCTTGTGACTCCAATAATGACATGACCCAGAAGCTCAAACCCCCAACCATGTTTGTAAACATGGTTGGCCACCAAAATGGCTTATAAAAGCACAAAATCACCCCAAAGAGGGATCTAACAAATGAATGAGCAAGGTTCAGACTTTACACCTTCTGTAGACTGCAAATGGTGAACCAAACTCGAATCCTTCAGTCTCCTCTTGATCCTCCTATGCTCTTCCTTCTTCCTTGAGGTCAAAACTCATAAGAATCACTCAAAAGCCTTGGATTTCCTCAAAAACGGCTAGGGTTTGCTATGAGAAGTTTTTGGAAGCATAAAGGGGGAACGGAGGCGGCATAAGGTCGTTTAAATAGGGCGCAAACCCCTGGATTAGGGTTTTTGTCCAAACAGCGGATACTTGCGAGTCCGGGACCCGACTCGCCGAGTCCGCAGCTTAAACTTCGCGCCTCATCCCGCTTCTACTCGGCGAGTCAGTCCTTCGACTCGCCGAGTCCAAGGCTAAAATGCAAAAATAAATGAAGATTTAATAACAGAATACGTACCAAGAACCAGGTGCTACAATTTAGTTGTTTTAGGTATTGTATAATTGTCAGAAAGTTTGATTGAATGATTGTTAAATTTGTAACGACACGAGGTTGGTCGGTTGTTTATAACGATATTTGGAAATATATGTATATTCATCATTCTATTTTCATAAGTCGTAATTTGGTATTTTTGACCCAAATTGACCTTTTCAACACTTCTTTAATAGAAATGACAATTTTAGTCCCTTATTAAAAAAAGACACTTTAGGCCCTTAAACCTTTTTCTTGACATTTTTGACCCATAGACTTGTTTTAGTAATGTTTTTAGCTCAAAATTTACTCTTTGGCAGTTTCAGCCCCTTCAGTAAAGAGTTCTTCAGTTAAAGTCCAAACTTTTCGCAACTTTTACAGTTTTGGCCTAAATTTCGAAATTCTTACATTTTTTATCCTTTTTGAAAAAAAATATCCTTTTTAACCCCTGTAACAGTTTTGTTTACCCTTTTTACCCCCTTCTTTGGCAAATTTACCATTTCAATCCCTTGAAAACCATATTTTCCCAATTTTTGGGCCTATGGGCATAAAAGCCCAAAAATTGGCCCATTAAGCTACAAATTACATTTCTAGTCCTTTAAAGAGTATAATATTCATAAGAACATTTATTTTTGCTGTTTTGACTTTTTTGGTCCTTAAAAAAACGTGAATGACAACTTTCAACCCAACCTTTGTTTATTTGACAAATATAGTCCAAAAATGAGTTTTATGTTGCAATATGTTTATTATCAACTTAGAGGATATTTTTTCTTGACTTTTTTGGTGTAATATATCGTAGATCATGTTTATCTTCCTCCTTGAGTCATAGATTCTCGAGATTTCTTTCATTCTTGCTACATATTTACCACATAAAAACATGAAATCACACATAACATACACGTACACATAGATCTACACATTTTACTTGTATTCTCCCCCATAAAACTTGAGAAAACCGAAAACAGAGGGGTATGAACTTACCTTTTCTTGTTGTTTTTTATTTCAAGAAGAAAGGGGAGAGTTTGATGTTGTTTTCGGCCCTAGTAAGCTTTCTTGGGTTGATTTCGAACTTAAGAAGCTTCTAAGGAGTAGATCATGAAAATTGTGTGAGTTAGCAAGAAGTTTTGATGAATAAAGAGACTAGGTTATGGATCTACACAATAACTTACCAATGATGATGATTCTTATGGGATAACCTCCTTGTATTTCCCTAAATCTCGAAATTTTTTGATGAAGAACAGGAGATAAGATGGTGTTCTTGAGAGAAAACTTAGGTGTCTTGTGTGTGGGTGCTCTTCCTTTGGACCGAGAATTAAGAAGAAGAAAAGAGAATAGAGAGAGAGAGAGAGAGATGAAAGGATGGAGTGCATGGAAGTATGTGACGGTGCATGGAAATCCATAATGTAATAAGGAGGTGGCTAACCCTCCTTATTCCATTGATTTCTATTTTTTTGTGTTCCACTTGGGCCGAGAAAAGGGAGAAGAAAAGAATAGTTTGGGCCTTTGTGTTCTTGATTCCATATTATGGGACCATTTTGATGATTTTTGGCCCATTTGGTCTTTGGAGATGGTTCACGGCCCAATATTCATCAAAGTATGAGTTTTATGGCCCATTAGGGCTAATTAGATTTGCTATGGCCCAATAAGGCCCATTAAAGATAACTAGTCCATTCTAGGCTTATGAGGCCTAAAATGTTAAGTTTCATGCAAATGGGTTCAATTAGGTTCCATTTAAGAGTTCTAAGCCCAAAATAGTCAAATTGAAAGCTTATTGGTCCATTAGGCCCAATAAGAAAATCCTAGTCCAAAATAGACTTAAATCGAGATTTTTAGGGTTTCCAACTTTTGTTGACTATTTGAATGTTTGCATAGGGTATTTGATGGAATTTTGTTGTCATTGAATAAACACCATACATGTTTTCAAGTTTTAGCTACAATGTCATTCGTTGTTAAGTGTTTACAACGTATCAGAATCCCTATTTGTGACATCATCCCCCCGTTAGAGGGAATTTCGTCCCGAAATTCTTTTTAAAGCTAGATTCGAGAATGCGAGAATAGGTGAGGGTACTTCTGCTTCATCCGGTCTTCGTGTTCCCATGTGAATTCTGGTCCACATTTCGCGTTCCACCGAACTTTCATAATCGGAATGCGACTTTGCTTAGTATGCTTCACTTCCCTGTCCATGATTTCAACTGGTTCTTCGATGAACAGGAGATTCTCGTTGATTTCGATTTCTTTTATTGGAATGACGTGAGTCTCGTCGGATAAGCACTTCTTTAAATTGGAAACATGGAACACAGTCTATAAGCCACTGGACCTATTCGGGAAAGAATCTCGAAGGGTCCAATGTATCGTGGGTTTAGTTTTCCCCATTTCCCAAAACAAATCACCCTTTTCCAGGGAGAGACCTTTAACAACACTCGATTCCCGACTTGAAATTCCAAGGGCTTTCGCCGTTTATCAGCATAGCTTTTCTGTCTGTCTCGTGATGCTTGCAGTTGGGCTCTGATCTAAATTATCTTCTCAGCCGTTTCACGTATGATTTCTGGTCCCGTTAATGCATTTCCTGGTGTCTGTCCTCTTTCTAGCTTAGTGTCACCTACCTCAGCCCAACACAACGGCGATATCCTCTTCCCGGACTTTGAGTTGATGGTATCCATATCGCAGATCTATCTTAGAGAAGTAGCTTGCTCCTTGGAGTTGGTCAAATAGATCGTCGATTCGCGGAAGTGGATAGCGATTTTTGATAGTGAGCTTATTTAGTTCTCTGTAGTCAATACACGTCCTAAAGGAACCGTCTTTCTTTTTAACAAAGAGAATCGGAGCTCCCCAGGGTGAGAAACTGGGTCGGATGAGTCCTTTGTCCAAAAGTTCGGTGAGTTGGCTGGACAACTCTTGCATCTTCGTAGGATCCAATCTACAGGGCGATTTGGCGATGGGTGTAGCTCCTGGTACGAGGTCAATTCGGAACTCGACTTGTCTTTCTGGGGGTATCCCCGGAAGATCTTCGGGAAAAACATTAGGGAACTCGCAAGCCACTAGGATGTCTCGAATATTGACCTCTTCTTTGGACTTATCCATAATATGAGCCAGAAACTTCAAGTCCTTCTTTCGTAGATACTTCTGTGCCTTAATGCACGAGATAAGGAGGAGGTTCGTGCTGTGTTTGTCTCTGTAAAAAATTAGGGTTTCACGATTTGGGAGGTGAAGGTGAACGGTCTTCTCGTGACACATAATTTCAGCATGGTGGGGGCTTAACCAGTCCATGTCGATAATCACATCAAAACTCCTAATGGAAACAGGCATTAAGTTTATTTGAAAGACGTGTTGGTTCAAGGTCAGGGTACATCCGATGTTGATTTCCCCAGTGGATTATGTTTTCCCATTAGCCATTTCCACTGTAAAGGTTTCATTGAGCTTCTGGGGTTGTTGTTTTAACAAGTGTTTGAATTGATTACTCACGAAGCTTTGTTCTGCATCGGTATCAAATAGGATGCATGTATAAGTGTGGTTTAGGAGAAATGTATCGGTGACAATAGCGGGATCCTGAACTGCTTCTCCCTGACCCATGGTCAGCACTCTCCCTGCTCCTCCATTCCCATGGTTGTTGATGTTGGGGCAGTTTTGACGGAAATGCCCAATCTTTCCACATCCATAGCAGGAGTGGCTTGGTCCCGCATTGTTGCCGTTGTTGTTGTTGTTGTTGTTGTTGCTGTTGGTGGTGGTGGTGGTGGTGGTGGTGCGGTTGTTGTTGTTGTTGTTGTTGTTGTTGTTGTTGTTGTTTCCTTGCTGTTGATTCTGGGGAGGATAGGTCCTGCAATATTTTGTCATGTGACCCTTTCGATTGCAACTGGTATAATGCATCTCCCTGCATTCGCCATTATGATGGAGACTGCACTAATTGCACTTTGGGAGATTCCCAGAATACTGCCTAGGGGCACTAGGAGTAGCTGAGACGAGAGCATGTGGTGTGGAGGGAACTTGGGTGGTTGCTGCATTGACTGTCACTGTTTGTAGCTTCTTTGACGACTCTGAGCCTTGTCGCCCCTTTCTCTTGTTATTCTTTCCTTTCTTGTTGTCACTCTCCTTCTTGCCTTTAGTTTCCCCTGGCGTCTCGCCCTTGTTGTTGTTGTGGTCGTTCGATTTTCATTCCCTCTGAAGTAATCATGCCAGGGCACAACAGTGACAGTTTGCTAAACCTTGATATGTATGCATCAATGTCGGAGTTTCGGACGGTGAGATTCCATAACTCTTGCTCCATTTTCTGGATTTCGCCTCGCGGGCAGTACTCGGCCATCAGCATTTCTTGCAACTGCGCCCATGGCATGGTGTTGGCTACGGGGAGAGTCATGGCTTCTACGTGTCCATTCCACCAGGTGAGAGCTTGGTCAACGAATGTGCATGTGGCAAACTTCACTTTCATCTCCTCGGGGCATTTGCATATCTCAAATACCGATTCCACCTTTTCGATCCATCTTTTTAGGGTTATCATTCCGCCTGTGCCATTAAAGGTCCGTGGCTTGGCGTTGGTGAAATCTTTGTAAGAGCATGTCTTGGTAGGTCCTTGATTTATTCTGTTGTTCGAACTTCCAGCCCCTTTTCCATTGCCTCCACCATTGTTCCCTTGGTGGATTTGCGCCATGGATGCGGTGACCGCAGCAGAAACAACTACTTGAAATGCAGCTGAGTTGATTTCTGGTGGAGTTGGCCCAGGGTTTCCATGAGTTGGTCATTGAGGCATTTTTCTGTCATGGAACGGAAAGATGTTGAGTGCCTATGATTTTTGTGAGTTTGTGGTCCTATAACTAGGTGTATTGCATGCACTTAAGTAGTTTCACATATTAACATACAATCATGGATACATAACACATAACAGATAACAACATCACATTAGAATACATATATTATTCCACTAATAATATCCGTACTCTGATACATGAAAATTTGCTCGAAAGAGCATACATAAATGGTGCAAGTTCGGCAACGTATCGACTCTATGAGTAGTGTAATCACTTAAACATAGATTCGATGGTACATAGCGTAGATCATAGTACTAGTAGGGTGAGGCTGGATCTAACACTCTATGGAGCACCCAACGACGACATTGAGGTCATATACTGAAGTGTTGTGCCAACAACTGGGCCATCTCAGTCATTTATCCAATTACTTCATCTATTTCCTGTTCAGCCTGCACCGCTCGTGCTTCCATGGCAAATAGTTGTTTCCGCAGAGCGGCAATCTCAGCTTCCGGAGAGCGATTCTCTCTCGCGGTATTCCCTGGTAGGGTGGGGTGGTCCTGCTACGTCTCACTGGTAGGTGATGTGGCGGAATCCTCGTCTGTGTCTTGTTCTTCCTCCATGTCGTCATCGGTCCCATCAAACTCGTAGTCTGTGTCTGTGTACTTGTCAGGCCCAACGCCATGTGCTTCCCCTTGATCTCCCTCAGGCTCATCCTCGATCATCCCATAGGCCACTAAGACCGGATGAAACTAAATGCCCTGGTGCTCCCCTACCATGGTGACTGAGAGGAGGTATATGAATAAACTATTATTACTTCTAAGATGTTTTAATTATTGTATAAATTGAGTTGATGTTCTCTTCTTGGTAATAAAGTGGTATGTTTTTTGGTTTACCGACCATCGCCATTTCCTCGGCGCATGTGATAGTTGTACTTCAGAGGAAATGTAGTTGATCAGGCTACATTCACCCCTTAATTCAACTATGTACAGTCCCGACTTAACCGAGATGCCAGTATCATCTTATTTAATTTGGCATTATGTTCTTTTTCCTATATTGTACAAGTAGAGGTGTTTTATCGTTGTGTTTTATTTGTTTTGTTCAGTGTTGTTTTAGTTCCTCTTTGGTTTATAGTTGCATATCAAAGTGTGTTTAGATATGCCAGTTCACTATAAACAGAGCTCTGATACCAACCTGTCACACCCCCGAACCAGACGGCGGAAACGTCCAAGGGCTCGCGTGACTCAAATTGAATATCATCACAATGAATATACATTAAATATAACATAAACTTCACCATGCAATAATACATTACAACTGACATTGTTCACATCAAATACATTGTCTAAATATTACATATTCATATCATAAAATGTTTGAAAGTTTTCAAAAAGCATAACACCCTAACATACTTGGTACAACTCCTCAGCTTACCTGTTACCTGAGAATACAAGTTATTTTGAAAAACGTCAACATATGGAATGTTGGTGAGTTCATAAGCAGGGTTGTTTTGAAAATGTTTTGTATAGTTTATAAAACCCAGAAAATCCGATATTTTCTGAAAAGAAATTTATTTATACTAAAGTGTGAAGATCCATAGTTTTGTACATGAGTGATTTCAAAGCTTATATAAATGAGAAGTTTTGTATGATAGTTATTGAAAACTACAAGTGAATGGTGTTGATCTCCTCGAAAAACCCGATGTTTTCCGATAACATAATATAATATAATTGTTTCGAATTGTTATACCATCACAACGAATGAAATGTTTTTCCTTGATTACTCGGATAGATTGGATTTATTTATATGAGTCGTTATAACCATGCATGATAATGACTAGTTCGTCTGTCTTGGCATTCTAATGAACGCTGGAAATGATCTTAAGATTTTGTCACCCTAGACTGGCCGAGTCTAACTGTAGCGAACAGCTGAGGTGTGAGGGAGTCACCCCATATAGATCTATACACAACTCTTGCTTTCCCTCCAGGAGACTTTGATTATAACTACAGACTACAAACGACCCATAAAGGTGTCGCCCGCTATTACTCACTGAATCCAAATTGAATTTGATTACAATTGATTAACGACCTGTATTTGTTTACTGAATTGAAGGTAAGCCTAACAAACGAGGAGAAGAAGATTACAAGGTCATGCTAATTTCGTGTATTATTCAAGGCTGTTGAGTATACGAATGACACGTTGGCCCATTTCGTATTTGATTTATTTGGACCTTACTAGCAATGCTAATGGGCCACTGAGACCCAATAGCACATAAAAGCCATTGAGGGTCCCTTTAACATGTAATTGGGTCACAGGTGGCCCAATAAACATTTATTATTATCGTTGGGCCCAAATGTCATGTTTATAGGTCACGAAGGCCCAATAAGCATGATTATAAACTTTCAAGCACAAAGAATTGAATATTTAGTTATTTTAGGTATTGTATAATTGTCAAAAAGTTTGATTGAACGATTGTTAAATTTGTAACGGCACAAGGTTGGTCGGTTGTTTATAACGATATTTGGAAATATATGTATATTCATCATTCTCTTTTCATAAGTCGTAATTTGGTATTTTTGACCCAAATTGACCTTTTCAACACTTCTTTAATAGAAATGACAATTTTAGTCCCTTATTAAAAAAAGACACTTTAGGCCCTTAAACCTTTTTCTTGACATTTTTGACCCATAGACTTGTTTTAGTAATGTTTTTAGCTCAAAATTTACTCTTTGGCAGTTTCAGCCCCTTCAGTAAAGAGTTCTTCAGTTAAAGTCCAAACTTTTCGCAACTTTTACAGTTTTGGCCTAAATTTCGAAATTCTTACATTTTTTATCCTTTTTGAAAAAAAATATCCTTTTTAACCCCTGTAACAGTTTTGTTTACCCTTTTTACCCCCCCTTCTTTGGCAAATTTACCATTTCAATCCCTTGAAAACCATATTTTCCCAATTTTTGGGCCTATGGGCATAAAAGCCCAAAAATTGGCCCATTAAGCTACAAATTACATTTCTAGTCCTTTAAAGAGTATAATATTCATAAGAACATTTATTTTTGCTGTTTTGACTTTTTTGGTCCTTAAAAAAACGTGAATGACAACTTTCAACCCAACTTTTGTTTATTTGACAAATATAGTCCAAAAATGAGTTTTATGTTGCAATATGTTTATTATCAACTTAGAGGATATTTTTTCTTGACTTTTTTGGTGTAATATATCGTAGATCATGTTTATCTTCCTCCTTGAGTCATAAATCTCCAGATTTCTTTCATTTTTGTTACATATTTACCACATAAACACATGAAATCACACATAACATACACATACACATAGATCTACACATTTTACTTATATTCTCCCCCATAAAACTTGTGAAAACCGAAAAGATAGGGGTATGAACTCACCTTTGCTTGTTGTTTTCGATTAAAAGAAGAAAGGGGAGAGTTTGATGCTGTTTTTCGGCCCTAGCAAGCTTTCTTGGGTTGATTTCAAACTTAAGAAGCTTCTAAGGAGTAGATCATGAAATTTGTGTGAGTTAGCAAGAAGTTTTGATGAAATAAAGAGACTAGGTTATGGATCTACACAATAACTTACCAATGATGATGATTCTTATGGGATAACCTCCTTGTATTTCCCTAAATCTCATAAAAATTGATGAAGAAGAGGAGATAAGATGGTGTTCTTGAGAGAAAACTTAAGTGGCTTGTGTGTGGGTGTTCTTCCTTTGGGCCGAGAATTAAGAAGAAGAAAAGAGAAGAGAGAGAGAGAGATGAAATGATGGAGTGCATGGAAGTATGTGACGGTGCATGGAAATCCATAATGTAATAAGGAGGTGGCTAACCCTCCTTATTCCTTTGATTTCTATTTTTTTTTTGTTTTCCACTTTGGCCGAGAAAAGGGAGAAGAAAAGAATAGTTTGGCCCTTTGTGTTCTTGTGTCCATATTATGGGCCCATTTTGATGATTTTCGACCCATTTGGTATTTAGAGATGGTTCACGGCCCAATATTCATCAAAGTATGAGTTTTATGGCCCATTAGGGCTAATTATATTTGTTATGGCCCAATAAGGCCCATTAAAGATAACTAGTCCATTCCAGGCTTATGAGGCCTAAAATGTTAAGTTTCATGCAAATGGGTCCAATTAGGTTCCATTTAAGAGTTCTAAGCCCAAAATAGTCAAATTGGAAGCTTATTGGTCCATTAGGCCCAATAATAAAATCCTAGTCCAAAATAGACTTTAACCAGGATTTTTAGGGTTTCCAACTTTTGTTGACTATTTGAATGTTTTTATAGGGTATTTGATGGAATTTTGTTGTCATTGAATAAACACCATACATGTTTTCAAGTTTTAGCTACAATTTCATTCTTTGTTAAGTGTTTACAACGTATCAGAATCCCTAGTTGTGACATATTGGGTGTCGTTTTCCCAAAGGAGTTGGCTGTTGACTTCGTTCTTCCCTCACTTCCTGAGTCATATAGTCGTTTTGTTAAGGACTACTATTTGACTGACAACGACGTAACCCTTATTGATCTGACATATTTGCTAATTGCTGCTGAAGCATAAACGCTAAAGTGCAATGGTCAAGCAGATGTGTTTAAAGGATCAATCTCCCAAATTTCCATGCACCATAACAATGGCAACATTGGTAGTCCAGAAAATATTTCTCTTTCTAATGGAAAGGGATCGTCCAAGGTCAAACTGTTTGACCATATGGTAAAGAGAAAGGCTAATTTTGAGATAGTCCCATGTGCCATTCCTGAAGATTCAATATGTTTCTATTGCCAATCGAAGGGACATTGGATGTGAAGCTGCCATGGCTACCTGAAGGATTGTAGAGATAGCAAAGTCAAGTTGTACGACTCTACTTCAGGTACATCCACTATCTAACTCTATCCTATTAAGTTCATATTCATAGATTCTTAATACATGATGTGATAGTCATATTTTGATGTTTTTTCAGGATCTAAGAGAAAGAAGGAAGCTTAAGAAGAAGAGTGAGCTGAATCTGATCGTGAGAGAGGGATTTCGATTGCATGGTTCGAGGATCAGCTTTTTGAGCTACTGATTAGGAGTTACGATAAATTAATAGATTGCTTGGGAAATATGTATAGAAACATAGTTTTCATATGTTTGCATTGTAAGGATAAATTTTTCCGTATTTTATCAATAAAGTGAATTTTGGGTTTTATCTCACTTACTTTACATATATCCTCGCAATGACATTTATGAAAATTGGTGGTTATATTTTTATTATTAGCAATATTAAATATGGATTTGATTCTTTGTTAAATCATTTGTGGTGATGTCATAATTAACCAAGTGAAAAGGAATTCTCATCGCCCAAGTTTCAGTTGGATAGAAACTTGGAGTCATACAATTTGAATTGTGTGGTGTATGAGAACCTTGATCGTTGGAAGATTAAGACTAATTCGTTGATTACATGTTTATGTGATTCAAAGTGAAGGACTAAAGGATCCAATACACATTGATGTGGACTGGTGTTGGGAATAAATCCGAGATGACGAATACGGAATATCAAGAACCCGGGCGTTAAGGAGGGGCAAAATGGGCAGCCACAAAGGGGCTAATTTTTTTTATTATATATATTTATTTAAAAGTAAAAACTTATAATAACACTAAGGGCCCATTTTTTAGCTCGTCCAGGGCCTTTGATGATATTTGATTCCTCAAGATTGGACCTGTCAAGAACAATCAAGAATCAATCACTATAATATGCAAGTAATCTAATAAAGGTTTTGTGTATATTGATTATGATATGAACGTACAAAGAAAACTCTAATTTGGAAAAAGCTTTTATCAAAAGCTAACCTAGTGATTATTTGTAGGGAACATAAAATATTTACCAAAAATATAAAATCAATGCCTTAGAAGAGCTCGATGAAGAACTTCTATTGTAAAGGCAAAGTCGGGAATCACAAAATGATTAACCCTAAAAAGACTTCCCTAAATAATCAAACATGCCAAATCAGTTTCAATATCTCAAATACTCAACAATCTCCCCCTAGATGTTGAAACCGATGAAAATCACGATTATCGATCTTCTTGGCATTTCTCCCCCTAAAATTGTGAGACTCATCAACACATGGGGTTTCAAAGAGAGAGAGAAACAAATATTATCTTTCAAATACGAACTCCCCCTTGAATCTTCAACAAATATCATGGAGAGAATCTAAAAAGTTAAGAAGAATCACCAACAAACTTTGCTATCTCATAGAGTAAGTCGTATAACTGGTTTGTCATGAAGAGTGAGTTTGTCAAAATATATCTTCAGAACTCGTCAGATTTGATGAAATAAATCATTTTAGAATAATCCCAATCTTCAAAAATTAAAACTGGAAAAATAACAAAATTTAATTTTGTATTTTTCGATTTTTAAATTTAGACAAAAAGAATAGAATAAGAAGCAGTTATTTAGTAGGGATTAAAAAGAATAAGGCCAAAGAAAAGGATAAGAAGTGAAAATATTTTGGTAAGAAGGGATTAAAATGGTAAAATCCATTTAATTTGTAAAGAACATTGAGAGATGGGGTAGAAACTGTCAAATGGTGAAAGATTGAGGGCTATAAATGAAATTCGAAGCTTCTCGTCACTAGAACGGAGTATGAACACGTTGTTTGACTCTAAAAAGTCAAACCAGTTACGAATCAAATTCCTTCAATCGGTTCTGCAATTACGAATCGTGAAATTAATTCTGATTGGTGCTGATTAATAACTTCATTCACTTGCGAGTTCGATTTTGAGAATGAATATTCAGATTCCGATGCGTGGAATGATTTGGACAAGAGCAGTTTCGGATGTCAAATGTTGATTCCAAAATCCGATTCCAGAACTCCGATTCCGGTGAATGATTTCCGAGTTCATGACATTTAATTCCAATCGTGATTACGTATATTTCTTATTTCAGAATCGATTCCACTAATAATTTCGGAAATCGCTGAAGGCTTCTGATTAGATACTTAGAATTTTGATTTCAGAAGATGAATCGTTTTATAAGTTCAGATTCCCGTTTCGCTTTTAAAATTTCCGATGCCCGTTTTCAATCCAAGTCTGAATCGATTACAGATTCTGAAACCTGTTAACTACGAAAGAATACGATTTCCGATTCCAATATTAACTTCCTATTCCGAATCGATTGCAACCACCGAACGCATAAACTCCGAACGATCGCAACCTCCAAGCCTAGAACTCCGAACGCCTCCGAGCGTTCAGAGATGAACAATGAACTCCAAATGTAGCAGTTTCGTATTTGATTTTCATTTCGGATTAGAAATTCCGAGACTGTGACTTTGTCATCTTGTGTTGTTCGTCAACTCCGTTTCAAAGGAACGAACATAAGCTGTTGAACAAATCCTCCGAAAACATCCTTCACATTTTAAAGAAAGGATAGGTTATGCCCTTAACTCCGAAACTAACCAATGTTGTGTATTATTCTGAATCTGACCCTCTTTTTGCAGGACACTGACAATTTCAATCCACTTTTCGCTGTATTGTCAGATTGCAGCCCTCTTTTTGCAGAAAAAAAGTCATTTTCACCCACTTTTTCAACTTTTCACTTTTTTGTCTTTACCAACCATTAAAAATCAATAAAAATTGATTTCTTCAATACAATTTCATATCTTTGACTGAATTATCACCAGATTTTGTCCTTTTTTTATAAAAGACAAAATTTCTATGAAACTTTTGGTATCCATTTAAGATTCAAGATTGAAGTTTGTTTCTTGCACACCCATTTATTTGAGGAAAATCGATCATCTTCTGAAAATAATACCATCTTTTTAGTTGGAAAACAAAATTTTCCATAAATTTCATTGAACCAACCAAATACTCTTTTCTTTTTTCTCCAACTTCTAACATCTTTATCTGAAGAATAATTGAACTTTCCTTGAACATTCTTGACTTCAGCTTTCTGAACCTTTTCACATGCATTAGGTACTTGTACCATAGGCATCCAAACCTTCTTTATTTTACTCTTGTTATTCTTGTTCTTCTTTCTTTTCCGATTTCTAGGCTTCAGAATCGAATTTCGGATCTGAACAACCTCTTCACCTTTCTGAATCTGAACATTAGAAGTCTTTGATACACAAACTTTTGGATTTTGGTAAATTTGAACATCTTAAATTATTGGTTTTCTGTATGGAACCATTCCTTCAAAAACATTATCAGAACAAGAAAAATCATTCGTTTGAGTTCCAATAGAACAAAATGTCTTTACTCTCACAATTTCAGAAGATTTGCTTTGAGATTTATCTTCATAACAACTAGATGCAGATGGTGATACTTCTAGAGAACTTGAAACTTTAGACTCCCCCTCAACATAAAGATCTAGAGTCACTTTTTCTTCAGAAACATGAAGAACATTTGAACTTCACCAAGAAAACATCTTCCTTTTTCTTTTCGGCTATTTTCCTCTCCAAAATCTGTTGTTTATTTTCTCGATCTAAATCCTTATAGATAATAAGAAATTGTTCTTTTATTCTCTCATCCTTTTGTAATTCACGGTCATTAACACGTGAGTATTCATATATTTTCTTATCAACAAAAAAAGTATATAACTCAATAACATCCCTCAACGTATAATCACCAAGAATATGAAACATAGTCACTTTGTCGACACCATAGATTGGTTTAGTAAGCTTTAATCCAAGTTCTAAAATGGAGTTACAAAATAAAAGATCCATTAGATCTTCAACAAGTGACAAAACTTGAAGAGAGAGGAAGTAGATCTAATACGAATTCTAGAGAGAGAAAACAAATCTGAGATGGATTTTAGAGAGATAAAGTAGATCTAAACACAAATACTTTGACAAAACACGAAATTCTTCTTCTATTTTTCTTCCAAAACACAAATAAAGAACAAATTAGATATGAACACGATTTTGCAATAATACGAGATATTTGACTTTTTCTTTTCAGAAAACTTACAAAACTTGAAGAACAAGGTGAGATTCACGATAAAATATAGCCATAAACAAGATCTATTCTTGCAATAATCGTTGAGATCTACTAGAACCCGCTCTGATACCACTTGCTAGGAATAAATCCGATATGACGAATGTGGAATATCAAGAACAATCAAGAATCAATCACCATAATATGCAAGTAATTTGATAAAGGTTTTGTGTATATTGATTATGATATGAACGTACAAAGAAAACCCTAATCTGGAAAAAGATTTTATCAAAAGCTAACCTAATGGTTATTTGTAGGGAACATAAAATATTTACCAAAAATATAAAGTCAATGCCTTAGAAGAGCTCGATGAAGAACTTCTATTGTAAAGGCAAAGTCGGGAATCACAAAACGATTAACCCTAAAAAGACTTCCCTAAATAACCAAACATGCCAAATTAGTTTCAATATCTCAAATACTCAACAACTGGTCAGATCCACCACAAAGGACGATAAGTCTATTCGTCATGATTTACTGATGGTTCAGTAAATATGGTTATACTTATAAGATTAAGTGTAATTCTGATACTTTGAAAGGTTTCAAAGAATGGCAGAACGAATATGAAGAATCTGTAAGGCAAAAAGATAAAGGTTTATCCAATCTGAAAGGAAAGGATATTACTTTAGTATCATGTTTTATGATTATCTTAATGATTTTTTGGAACTATGTCACAATTGATCCTCTAAGGACATCTTAGTGAATTTGTTTTAACTAAGAAAAGGAATCAGATATTGTTGAAATAGTTTAATCAATAGATGAGTCATACTTTGTTTCAGAATCAAGTTTTAGAGTCTAGTAACTACGAATCGTACCTTGAAGTAAATTTCAAACTAAGTAGGTTTTTAACACCTCATGAAATATGGAGTAGAAATGTTTTCTTACTCTTGCACATTTGAAATTGGTAGTTATGATGTTTTGGTTAAAACAAAGATAAACTAGTACCAATTAAATGAAGTGTTCTCTTGATAAACAAAACTCACATTACCATTTGATTGTTTGGTTTTACTTTTCAAGGAATGTTCCTTAACAGAGAAACTTCTATGTCAAGGTGTCAGCGGGAGTCTTAATGATCTTGAATAGTTTTAGGAATCAATCAAGAATAAACCGGTTAGTTAACACTAGCACACGACCTAAGGTTAATAACCAATCGTGTTGACACATTCTTGTTTTTGTGCACCTTCTAGTTAAGTTGACTATGCATGTGAGTTCTATGGTTCTCATTTGACTGTAAAAGGCAGAGTACGTTGGCCAATGATAGTACATTGGTCAATGGAAGTGAACTACTTAAACAACATGGAAGACATGGTAGGCCCTTGTGCTACAAGAAGGCGAGAAATTAAGAATAAGCAAGTTCAGTCCATGAAACCTAAATTTGGTTTTGGTTTGTCCTCAACCTTATCTTATGATTGTAGGTATGGAATTGATAAATTCACATCGATAGGAACACATACACCATAAAGTCTAGGTGGCAAAAAAATTCGCTCTAATTCATGAAAATGATTATGAGAAAACACTTTCGCGAGTAGATTTTAAATTTGAATTGATATCATTATGGTTAGTAGTTGTGATAATTGCGTTCTCAAATTCGTATATGATTACAGCATCCCTTTTCATAGTTCGAATTGTGAGAAATGGTAAGAAATAGTTTGAACGTTTAGGAATTATTGTTATAAGTTCTAAAAAGATTTAAACACACACGTATGCTATCTAATGAAAGGTGAATGAGCTTAAGAAGTCTAGATGAAGACTTATCGAATTACCACGTATTAGAAATCTGAACTTTAGTAAGAAACTCAAGAGCATTAATTTTCTGGAAGTCCAGTTGATTTCTGGATACATGTCAAAGCTAGTGGGAATATAATTATTATGCTAGTGGGAGCATGATTGTTATGATAAGTATAGCAAGTTGGCAATGCTATTTATAAGAAACAAAGTTTTCAATTTGCAAATTGCTATATTTGGGAATTGTTTTGCTATAAAAGGGATTTAGGGGAGAAGGCACTTATACTTCATTCCAGATCTAAAAGTTTAGATTTAATGAAACTTAGTCATGAACATCTATGAATATCGTGTTGAAATGATTCAACATGGGAAATTCTATATATGGAAATATTATAGAATGAGATTGATCAAGTATCAAGTCTTTATGTAAGATATTATGTATCGAATTCCATATGCTTCGGATATAGGATTGATCACATATGATATAGTATTTGCTTGTTCTAATTTTTCCAAATGCCTAGGGCATTAAGAAGGGAAAAGGATTGGAACTGGATATGACTAGAGTTGTTGAACAACTGTTAAAGGACAATATGAAGTTCGCTAAAGATTGGTTGCTTATGGACAGTTGGAAGTATAGCATTTGGATGGACCATACTGACATGTTTCAGATTGGGATAACTCTTGTTCAGAATTGACAGTCGTATGGAAATTTGGAAATGTTTCCATAGTAGGAGTTGGTTATTATCTACGTGTGAGTTAGAAACCTTAATGCAAGGAAGGTGTTCAAGGAGCTGCCTTAAATTTGATACTTCATTACCATGAAATTGCTTTAAGTAACAAAGTTTCAATGGAGCATTTTGTGACATCGTTGGCAAAGTCTTTGTGAGTTCTAGGCCACATCATCACAAAAAGGATCATTGCATGAAAGGTTAGATTCTGACACATTTAGTTGTGACAAGAATTTTGGAAATTCTTACGCTTGTAATATGGATTTGGAATTGTGATATGAGTATCATTAAAATTATGTCCAATCGATCTATTCACAAAGGAATGACTATAGAGAGACATAGTATACATCTTTATAACATGGCATGACTGATGTTTAATTCAAGTGTTTGGTTGATTAATCGAAACATTATACAATTAATAAAGTCTGATTAATGTGGTGATTAAATAATAAGTGTTTTATTTATATTCAATACATTTGATACCATAGTTAATTAGGTTATTATTGTGTTTTACTTCCCGAATAATATGATTATTCAAAACATCCATAGTCGATCATACTTTGGAACTGAGTAGTGAATTAAGACTGTCGTGAATTGGGTTGTAGATTGTCTAAGAGTTTAGATATAGCAATGGTTTGCTGCAGCATTCACGAGTAGTTTTAAAATGGGGATTTGAGTATTGGATTAACCCACGCTCAAAGAATTACTTCCTGGATTTTATCACGAGTAATTTTGAGACGATAATATCTTATAGTCTTGAAACGGAGACATATGAGTTGTTTTTTACGAGTCAGTTGTGCATTGATAATATGTAAACACATCAATAACTTGATGTTATAAAACGTATTGTTGTGTGTGATTTGATGAGTGGATAGTGCAGGCATATGAGTCGAAGTTTATCTGTTCCTTTTGCCCTGACGGGGAAAAGTGATATATGTAGGCCCCTCAATGATTTGATGATGACATCTAAAGCGCTTGGCCAAGCCTAGACTGGATTGATGTGTTCAACTGGTAGTCTGATATTAGTCATCATAAATCAGAAATCGGGAAAGAAACTTTGGACAGAGAGATTGATTATACTCCATGTCTCATGTCCATACGATATCTTTTAGAATGGAGGAATATTTGATCCTTTATCTATGGACATGTAACTGACTAGGTCAGAGTTCGACAATGTCTTTTGAAAGCTACGATTGTTGGTCGAATTTTGAGGTCATACTTGCAATCATAGTTATTAGACTTATGCAAGTGGGAGACTGTTGGATTAAGTGTCTAAGCCCATAACTATAATTGGTATGTACTTGATTTGATAGTAGCATGGTCCTTTTGGGTTGCCTTCACTCTAACAACTTGACATGATAACTTTTGGAGAGAGAGGTTGAATTTATTATTTGGAATAATAAATTTATTTATTAATATATTATGAAAATAATATATTAATTAGAAATCATGTTATTTAATTAGTATATAATCAGAAATTAATTTGGAATTAATTTTGGAATTAAAGGAACTGGTTAAAGGAACATGGGTTGTTTTGCAAATCATTGATAGTTGTGAAACTGAGATATTGGACTCCTTAGATGGGAGTGGACGAAAACAATAGGGAGGCCCTATAGGTTTCGTCCAAGGCCTCTAGATGAGGAGTCCATGGGTTGCTTAAGCTTTAAGCAGGAAATTAGGGTTTCCTCAAGAAAACCCTAGCAGCCCACAGCTATATATAAACCGCACCACCTATGATTTTCGGCCAACGCTTGCATTTGGAAAACCCTAGCCGAAATTTGGTGTTATTCCCTCCTCTCTCCTCTCATCCTCTTTTTAGTGTTGTTTGTAAGCCATTAGAGGTGTCACATTTGAGGCACTAAGCTTTTAAGAGTCAAGGATCTACAAGGTTTCTTGTTATTATGGCATAACTGTAACATCCCAAACTTCAGACCAAAAATTTCATTTGTAATTAGGTTATTATAAAACCAACAATATAAGAAAACATCCATAATAACATCCAATGTCAAAACCAAAGTGTCAATAATCAAAACATGTTATCATAAACAATATCATAGTGTAATCCCAAAGATCTCATGTGCGGAAAATCATAGTATGATGCGTTGCGATCAAGCCAACTCCTTTCCTTTGAAAACAAAGTACCCGAAACCAAAACTGAAAACCGTAAGCATGAAGCTTAGTGAGTTCCCCCATCATACCACACACCATACAATAACATACTATCAAGCATATCTGGGTGCCCGACCTACCCTGTTGAGCATATCGGGGTGCTCAACCTACCCCTGTTAAGCATACCAGGGTGCCCAACCTACCCCTTTCAAACATACCTGGATGTCCGACCTACCCCTGTCAGGCATATTTGGGTGCCCGACTTACCCTCCGGTTTATCTCAACCGGTTCCGGGGACTATTTCACCCCTATGACTACCACATAATAACATATCATGAACGTATTGCTAGGCATGCATGGGTACTAGGGATGAAAGTGGGTCCAAACCCGAACCGGACGGACCCGGACCCATAAAACCCGAAACTGGTTAACGGGATTTTGTAGAACTGAAACCGGACCAGTATATAGGAACCGGTTGCGGTTTGGTTCCGGGTATGGTACCGGGCAAAGTGGGTCTAGAACCGAAAAACATCAAAGTGGGTAGGTTGGAACTAGATAAAGTGGATTTAGAACCGAAAAACCTAAAAAAACCGAAATTTTTTGGTAATTACTTAATACTTAGTGGGTTGAACTTTAAAATTTTTCATATTGATATCCCGACTTTGGGGGATTGTAACTCAATGAATATGAACCCAAAATTAACAAAATTATAGTCTAAAATTATGTACAAACTCTAAAATTCACTCTGGAAAAAACCACATGTCAATCCGGCTTTAAACGAATGAGATATGTATGTGTTAATATTTTCACAGAATACAAAGTACAAAAACAAATACCTGAAAAGTTGAAAATTTTCAGTTTTGATATAATTCGACTTCGGAGGACTGTAAACCATTGAATATTAAACCAAAAATGACAAAATTATAGTCTAAACTCATGTACAAGTTATAAAATACAAGTTGGAAAAAACCACATGTCAATCCGACTTCAAACGAATTAGATATGCATGTTTTAAAACATTCACCGAATATATAAAATCTGAAAAACTAAAAACTTCCAGCTTTGATATCTCGACTTTGGGGGACTGTAAGTCAATGGATATAAAACTAAAAATAGAAAATTTATAGTCTAAAATCATGTACAAACTCTAAACTACATGTTGGAAAAAACCGCATGTTAATCGTAGTTGAAACGAATGAGATATGCATCTTTTAAACGTTTCACAAAAACCGGTTCCCACCCGAAAAGTGGTTCCAGTTCCTAACACCGGTTCTAGTTTTTAGACCTGGTTTACCCGGACCCGATGGACCCAAATCCGGATTACCCGAAACCCGGATAAAGCGAATTATAAAACCCGGAACCGGAACCGGTTCTATATATTTTGGTTCTAACGGTTCCGGTTCTGGTCCGATTCTGGTTTCGGTCCAGTTTTTCGATTTTAAATCTCATCCCTAATGGGTACTGACTACCCCTTCGATATCTTTCAACAGGTATCCGGGGACTATATCACCCCTACTACTACTTACACATATATCAGAGCATCCTAGCACATAAAGCATATTAGATAGTGGCAACCCATACAATTATCACAAAGACAATTATCTCATACATAATCACCTACTGGTGGGCCGGCATTGGTGCCTTAGACCCACCTCTACTGGAAGGTAACTCACCTGGCACTCTTGAAGCCTCGCAAACAAAACTCTAGCTGCTGGATGACAGATTCCCGAACTGTCAACATCAAAATAACACCCAATTAATAATTGGGTTCCAACACATATCCATAACTCCATGCTTGGGGTAAAAGACTACTCTACCACCAACTTAGCTTGATTCAAGCCCAAGGCCCAATTCAATGGCCCAAAAGTCAACAATGAGTCAAAGCCCAACATATGGACTAATTTTCCAAATTGGGCCCAAACCTTTATATGGTCTTACCCTAAGTCCCAACCATTTATTCTAGTCCAAACATTTGGTATTTCTAATGGTCTAATTTCTCATATTCGTAAAGGCCCAATTATGTCCCACCTATGGCCTAATTTTCCATATTGGGCCCAAACCCTCACATAGGCATTACCGTAAAGGCCATCCATATATTCTTAGTCCATATGATTTTTTTTGGATGGCCCATCAATAGCCCAATCACCAAATCCCAATAGAAAGGCCCAACTTAAGGCCTAAGTAAAATTAGAGTTTTCACATAAAATGACGATTAGGGTTAAATGTTTCTTACTTAACCCATTAAGTACTTAATCCATTAAGTCCATTACTCAACTAGATAAATCATATGGTGTGATCGGGTGTAATTCACAATTCAATTCCAATGGCCCAAAATGCGGGTCCCGATAAGTCCAAATTAAAAATCTCCAAGATTAGGGTTTTCTAAACCCTAATTAGGGTTTCCAACCCAAAACACACCAATTAGCCCATTTGTTAAGTTTTAAGTTAATTAATTATTTATTAAGTTGGGCACCACCCACTACCACTTCAGGTAGTGGTGATCAATAGCGGCTCACGGTGGTGGTGACAAGTTTTTTCTTAATTATTCTAATCAAAATACAATATTACAATGAATTAACCAAATGAACACACAAAAATATATGACATACACACACACACACCCAACCACCCTTGTGGCGGTAGGCGGTGGTTGGAGGTGGCAGCCACAACCTCACGATGGTGGTGGTGGCTTTTCTGTGAACTCCGGCCAAACAAACACCACACACGACATTCACCAATAGCACAACACACCCAAATACTTGCTATTCCCGGAACAAGAACACAGCCACCCTCTGGGTGGCATCCGGCGACGGCAATAGCAAAACTAGCGGCGGCTAACGGCGGTTTGGGGCGTAGCACCGATGAGACGACGACGAGGCAGGAGGAGAGGAGGTGGCGAGTGTTGGAACTTTGCAGGGTCAACAAAGTTTTAATCTGGGCAAGAGACAAGGGACAAATAATACTGAATTGTACAGGGGACAAAAGCTTGTTAACGACAGGAAGGGTAAAACTGGAGAGCTACTTTCACTAGTCTTCACAGTGTATCAAAGATGAAGTAAGATAAGACAAGCAATTCACAGGGGAAGAAAAACTGCTCTACTTTATTCAATAGGCAATTACTAAGAGGTGGTACATCATTCACCAGATAAAAACAAGCTATTTAAACTAAAAGAATGCTACAAAGTAGCAACTGACTCCACTCAAACTTGAGACTCGGACCCTCATGGCCTACATGGCCTTGAATTATTCAAAGCAAAAATTGAATTAGATAAACGTACAAAAACAATAAACTTTCTGAATTAAATACAATATTTTCCCCCTTAATTCAGAAATATCAAACCTTTTTAACTCCAATTAGGTTCTTCATTTCCTCATGTTTTGCCTTCGCCATTGCCTTTGTCAGAACATCAGCTTTCTGCCTTTTGGTACACACATAATGAACTGTGACTTCTCCTTTTTCCACACAATCTCTTATGAAATGATACCTTATATCTATATGTTTACTACGCCCATGAAAAACTGGATTTATCATCAAATCCAGAGCTGATTGATTGTCAACATATAGAGTAACAGGTGGAACCTTTTGTTTTGCAACTTCAGTCAGGAGTCGCCTTAACCAGATCCCTTGACAGGCTGCCATGGTGGCAGCTATAAACTCAGCTTCACAGGATGATAGTGCAACCACCCGTTGTTTCTATGATGCCCAAGTAATCAGATTCTCATTCATGTAGAAAGCCATTCCACCTGTACTTTTCATGTCTTCTACATCTCCAGCTAGGTCACTATCTGAGTACCCCACAATCTTCAGTTCATCTTCACTTCTAGTATACGACAGGCCATGATCTAAAGTTCCCTTCACATACCTTAGAATACCCTTCACTGCTCGTAGGTGCTGTGTTTTTGGTTTCTCCATAAATCTGCTTACTACCCCCACTGCAAAAGTAATATCAGGTCGGGTGTGGGTTAGATATCTTAAGCCTCCTACCAAACTTTTGTATTCTGTAGGGTTCACCAATTCTCCATCTTCTTCTTTTATCAGCTTTAATTTATGCTCTAAGGGACTCTTTGTGGGATTGCAATTCTCCATTCTTGTTTTCTTTAGGATGCTTCTTGCATATGCCTCTTGCTTCAGTGTGATTCCAGTCTCTGTTTGATTCACTTCGATCCCCAAGTAGTAAGATAAGAGTCCGAGATTGCTCATCTCGAATTTTTGCTTGCATATCCTTCTTGAACCTTTGGATGTTTTCAGCACAGCTTCCGGTTACTAGCAAGTCATCCACATAGACTCCGATGATCAGCACATCATCACCCTCTTTCTTTGTGTAAACCGAATACTCTTGGACACACCTCACGAATCCTAAACTCTTCAAGTGTTTATCTAAACAAGCATTCCACGCCCTCGGGGCTTGTTTTAGACCGTATAGAGCTTTAGAGAGTTTGTATACCTTGTTAATTTCAGCTTTTCTCTCGAAACCTTCAGGCTGGGATACGAACACCTCTTCTTCTAGGGTTCCATTTAGGAATGCTGACTTAACATCTAGATGATGAACTCTCCAACCTTTGGAACCTGCGAGTGCCAAGATCACGCGAACTGTCTCGATCCTAGCAACTGGGGCAAAGACCTCATCATAGTCAATTCCCTGTCTCTGAACGTATCCTTTCGCTACGATCCTCGCTTTGTGTTTAACGATTCTTCCACTTGGATCCCGTTTCACTTTGAATACCCACTTCAGACCAATCGCCTTTCTATTCGGTGGAAGATCAACTAATTTCCACGTCTCGTTCTTCTCGATTGACGCTAATTCGGTCTTCATAGCGTCAATCCATACCCTTTTCTTGCTAGCTTCTGTGTACGAGACCGGTTCATCATCATTCCGGATTATCATTAGTTCTTCAATTGGCTCCATCTCTTCTGTTTCTTCGTATATATCCGTGAGAAGTCTATAACGTAAAGGAGGAGTACTGTCGTTGGTGGAGCTAGAGGTTGTAATTGGGGATGCGATCGGAGTATTTGGGGAATTAGGTGCTTCCGGTGTACCCGCTGGAGCTATAGAGATGCTCTGTGGGCATTCTTGTGAATCCAACGGAGAGTTAATGGGCCCATAGTTTTCAGCCCAGCTGCTATTACTATGCGATGACCCATTTCCTTGTGATGGTGTCGTAGGTTCCGGCTCGTCTTCATCAACATAGGATTCGTTGAAATCGAATCCTTCAACAGTGAACATCATCCCTGGCATTTCTTTGATCTTCGACTCCTTTTTCCAATCCCAAATTTGTTGTTCTTCAAATATAACATCTCTGCTTACATACATCTTGCCGGATTCTGGGTCTAACAACCGAGACGCTTTCGATCCTTGTTCAACCCTGAGATGGACTAGCTTCATGCTTCTGTCATCGAGTTTCTTTAGATGATTTTTGGCGACTTTCATGTATGTTGTGCATCCAAATACTCTAAGGTGCTCGATATTTGGCTTCCTCCCAGTCCACAGCTCGTATGGAGTTGAGTTTTTCAGAGCTTTTGTGTGAGCTCTGTTCAGCACATAAACAGAGTGACTTACAGCTTCACCCCATAACACATCAGGCATCTCCATAGTCTTTAGATTGCATCTCACCATTTCAAGTACAATCCTATTTCTTCTCTCCACTACTCCGTTCTGCTGTGGGGAGTATGGAGAAGTGTAGTGTTTTTCAAGCCCCGTTTCTTTGCAATAATTGGAGAATTGGTTTGACAAGAATTCTCCACCCCGATCCATTCTGAACACCTTCAGCTTTTCTCCAGTCTCATTTTCTACCAGGCTCCTGAAATTCTTAAATACTGGTAGAGCTTCGTCTTTGGTTTTTAGCAGAAAGACCCACATGACCCTGCTAAAGTCATCTACAAGCAACATGAAGTATCTGTTTCCAGATGGTGTAGGAGGTGATACTGGCCCACATAAATCTCCATGGATTAACTCCAATCTCTTTGTTGCTCTGTAATTTGATTGAGAGGGAAAAGGCTTTCTTACTTGTTTTCCCATCAGACACCCTTCGCATGGCTGTGTTGGAATGCTCAGAGTAGGCATCCCTTCGATCATCCTTTTATCGAACATGTTTTTCAGTGAATTGAAGTTGATATGGCCCATTCTCTTATGCCACAGCCAAGTAGAATGAGTTTGTTGTATTGAGAGACACATTGATCTAACTTCTTCCAACTCTATTGTGTAGAGCCGATTTGATGCCCTCCTTACTTTCATTAACAGCTCTCCCTTTGCATCATGTACCCACAGGAATGGGTCCTTGATCTTGATTTCATCACCTCCATCTGCAAGTTGTCCCAGACTTATGATATTGCTGCATAAATCTGAGATATAATAGACTTCACTGAGCTTCCTCATTTCACCATTCTTGCACTGAAACACAATTGAGCCCTTTCCTTCAATCTTTACTCTGGTTTCATTACCGAATTTCACAAATCCATGGACTGATTCATCTATCTCTTGAAATTTATCCTTATCCCCGGTCATGTGATTACTTGCACCCGAATCGAGATACCATTTTCTTGATTTCTTTATTTCATCTTTACTTCTTCTTAACTCCAGGGTTATTTTTTCTTCATTTAGAAACACTCTCCATTTTCGAATGCGGCTAAGAGGAGTGTTGGTTCATTGTCATTACAATTCTGAACAAGGTTGTTCTCGTGGTTTCTTTCGCATCTTGGATTTTGGCATTCAACGGCATAATGACCATACTCTTGGCAATTGTAACATTATGCCTTGCTCTTATCTTGGCTATTGTAGGTACCTTGTCCTCCATCTTTCTGGTAGTGTGACCCACCTCTGCCACGACCACCATGTCCACCGCCATTCCTTCCTTGTCCTCTGCCTCTTCCACGAGATCCACTCGAACCACCACGACTCGACTTTGATTTCGAGTCATTCTCCTTCTTTTTGTTTCTCTCTGACCACTCTTGGTGCGTCAGAAGAAGTCTTCGTTCGTCACTTTCACCATGCCCCTTCATGAGCTTTCAGTCTTCCGATCACCTCCTCCACTGTCATACTATCGAGATCACCAAATTGCTCCAAGGTGGAAGCAATTTGAAGGAATTTGCTTGGGACAGCCCTCAGCAGTTTCTTCACCACGTAGGGTTCCTCCACCGTGTCCCCCAATGCACGCATGGTACTGAAAAAGATTGCTCACCTTCACCGAGAATTCATCTATTCCTTCAGTTTCCTTCATGTTGAGCGATTCAAACTCTGTCTTCAAGGTTTGAATTCGAGCAGTCTTGACTCTTTCTTCCCCCAAGAACTGTGTCTTCAATGCCTCCCAAGCTTCCTTTGACGTTTTCTTCTCTGCTAATCCAAGAAGCAGATCTTCAGGTATACTTTGATAAATGGCTGCCAGTGCCATTTTATCCTTCTTTACTTCAACTACTGTGTTTGCTGTGAGAGGCTTAGCAGCATCCCAAACACCTTGAGCTTGCATGAACACCCTCATCTTAATTGCCCACGCAGCATAGTTTGATCTTGACAGCATCGGATAATGAAGAGTAACTTGACCTTCTCTTTCACCATTTCCGTTAGTCATCTCTTCACGAGGTTGTACCTTCATAAACTACCAGATTCGCTCTGATACCAAGTGTTGGAACTTTGCAGGGTCAGCAAAGTTTTAATCTGGGCAAGAAACAAGGGACAAATAATACTGAATTGTACAGGGGACAAAAGCTTGTTAACGACAGGAAGGGTAAAACTGGAAAGCTACTTTCACTAGTCTTCACAGTGTATCAGAGATGAAGTAAGATAAGACAAGCAATTCACAGGGGCAGAAAAACTGCTCTACTTTATTCAATAGGCAATTACTAAGAGGTGGTACATCATTCACCAGATAAAAACAAGCTATTTAAACTAAAAGATATGCTACAAAGTAGCAACTGACTCCACTCAAACTTGAGACTCGGACCCTCATGGCCTACATGGCCTTGAATTATTCAAAGCAAAAACTGAATTAAATAAACCTACAAAAACAATAAACTTTCTGAATTAAATACAATAGCGACTCCCACCGAAAACAACGGCAACGACATCCGTACCACAAATGAGCCTCTCCCGGTCACCCACTGCCATGGCGGTTGATGGTGGAAATAAAGCGGTGGCTATCGACGATTCATAGCAGTAACAAGATCCTAACACCCAACGGCAGCTTTGTCTTCATCGGAAACGGCAGCGGCACAATGTAGGAAAGAAATGGAACAGCGTCGCAGTGATGGCTACAGTGGTTGGAGCTGATAGCGGCGGTTTGAGAGTCATGAACGGCGGCGGCGGTTGGGCTCTATGATGGCGGCTGGAGAAAGAGAAGGAGAAGAATATGGCTGTCATATGGTCGCTTATGGCCGTCCACTAATTGGAACTACTTGGAGTCGGGTAGCAACGACATCGGAGACGAAGGGGGGGGGGGTATAAGGTGGTGGCGGCTGGACGTCCTTAGAGTTAGGGTTTCCGGGGTGACGGGTTATATACCCCGAGCCCCATAAACTTCCTTCCATAATGCCATCTTTGGTCCCTCCCTTCTCATTTTCTTTCAAAGTGAGTCCATTATTTACCTTTTTAACCCCATCCATCCAAAAACCCTTCAACTTAAGTCCCAATAATTACCATGTAGCCCCTCCCTCTATAAAAAATATTTTCAACTGAAGTCCTTATATTACCAAATGGCCCCTCCTCTATGAAACTGTTTCAACGTAGGTCCAAATTTACTCTTTAGCCCCTGCTTCCATAAATCATTTCATATTAAGTCCAAATAATACCAAACACCCCCTGTCTTCTAAAAATCTTTACAAAATAAATCCAGAAACTTACACTTTTAACCCCCGACTTCTACAATTATGACAGTTAACTCCTCGAGTCCAACACCTTGCCATATTATTATTGATTTTAGGACTACTAATCTTTCATTAATTTGTCTTTTAATCTATTTAATAAATGGGGTGTTACAATAACAAGTAAGGTAAACTTCTAAACCCTAATTATATGTAGATTTCGATTTATATATGCTAGATCTAGGGTTTTGCTTTGGTATTCAATTTGCATGTTCAACTAGTGAAAAACTTAGATTCAAATCAATTAGGGTTGCATGAACACATAGGTTATAGTTATGCTCATAACCCATCAAGGAGTACGCCCAGCGTACTCCTTCTGCTTCTAATTTCACCAACTTTATGTCTTAATCCCTTAAGACAACTAAACCATCCTCAGATCTGACTATTCTAAGATGTCTTAACCCATAAAGCCATTGGCTTTAAGCCTTTGCATGGATAGGAAGGACCCAATGCAACAATCTTTAACTTCTAACACACTCTAAGCTACTTTACTCATGCATGAGCCAAAGGGAATGACCAGGCAACCAATTTTATAAATCTATAAGTCCTAAAATGCATGAAAGGATGGCTACAATTCCATGGAGTGCTCCAAAATCATAAAGGTCCAATCTTAGGGACAAAAGTTCATAAAATGTCAACCATGAAGATCTAATGAAAAGCTTGCCACGGTATAGACTTTATACCTGAAAATGATGCAAAAAGAGGAAAGGTTTCTGGATCTACAAGCTTGCTAGCACCCACTCCTTCTTCTCTAGTCTCCTTCTTCCACTAAAAGCACTAAGAACACTCAAAAAGCTTGCAAAAACTCACACAAGCAACTCATCTCGGAATTAGGGTTTAGGGAGGGTTTGGTGGGTGATAAGGATGATCAAATGGGGACATCATGTTCTTTAAATAGAGAGTAACCCTTAAAATTAGGGTTTTAAGTTTGGGCTAGTATGCCCGACATACCACACATATGCCCAGTATACTAGCTGTTCATCCACAATTTCCATGCTGCATAAGTATGTTGCACGTACTCTTACGTACGCCCTGCGTACGACCAAAATCTTAAGCATTTTCTTCAAGGGACCAAATATGCCACTTTTGATAAAGATACAAGAAATAATAAAAATACCTAATATCAGGATGTTACACAATTATACCCCTTGTACATATTTGGTCACTTAATTTTTTTTTGTGCATTGTTAACCCTTAAACTTGTTTTTTTGTTTATGACCGGGTATAGTGAGTTTTTGCCAGTTTCCGTCATCTTCTTTGGCAAACATGAGTTTTCCGACTAAGTTCATTTTATGGAAGAACAAACTTGAGAATTCATATCTATCATCTCTGATCATCTTCTCTGGCCTCACTTCCCCGGATTATATCATCGCATCTACCATCAATGAGCACAACAAAAAACCCATTTTATCCTCGTTTAACCCTATAACCACAAGAAACAAGAAATTAGTAATCATTGTTTTGATTGATCATCATAATATTATCATATCCAAGCTCCATATCTATAAAATAAAACAACTTCATCCCTTATCGAAGTCTCTAATAAAATGAAGAACTCGAAATCAGTGATTCGAATCCAACAGCGAAACATATATTTATCCCCATCAAAACCTTAAACCATCTTCAACATTCTTCATATTGACCAATTCAAAGTATTTCGAGATTTACAAAAATTAATATCATCATCGATCTACAAATATTATTAGTGAAATCATTGGGAATACAAAAACTCATTTCATCCCAAACGATTCAAATCAAAATCGACAATCACAGAATATTGGTTGAAAAAAATGATATACTCGGAGATGGAAGATGAACCCTAAATCCCCCATCATAGAATAGATATAACCAGAAATAGAAATCGATGTGATAATGAAACCAATAAGCTTAATCGATGTGTAAGAGTATTTAATTTTGGATTCACGGCGATGAAAACAACGATAGGATACGTGAGAATGAAAACACGAAAAAACCCTAAATATATGGGTTTCATTTTCCTGAGAACCCCAAAATCGGATCTAAATCGACTGTTTCATTAATTAAAAACCCTAAATCTATGGGTTCTCCAAAGGAAATTGATTGCAGGTGGGTTATTGTTCATCAAAATCGAATATGAATTTAAAAAAATGAAATGAAGCTCCAAAAGAAGCTTGATTTCTAAAATCATTTAGGGTTTTTTGTTCTTGTTTAAAATATGAAATGAAGCTTTGAAATCTGATAGGAATCTTGAAATCTGAAGCTTGATACCTGTTTGTGTTCATGTTCCAGATCTTAGAGCTCCAAACAAGTCTCAAGAATACCATTAAGAAAGAGAAGGGAAGAGAGAAACAAGAAATCTAAAAAAATGTATTAATAACTCATCTCAACAGAAAATCTAGTTTGGTCAGAGAAGATGACCAACAAATCATACTTAGGCAGAAAAGGTTTCGAAAACCGGAAAAATCATCTATACCCGGTCATAATGGTATATTTTGAGCAAAAAAACAAGTTGAAGTGTTAACCATACACGAAAAAAAATGAGATGATCAAATATATACATATATATATATATATATATATATATATATATATATATAGAGAGAGAGAGAGAGAGAGATAATATAGTTGGTTACCCTTTCAAGTAATTATCTCAAAAATCAAATATCCCCACCAGAATTGACAAATTGTCTAAATTTTCATATTTCTAAGTGCATATGAACTCGTTAGATACTTAGATTACACAATTTCTATTATGCATGCTTCTTTGTTTTATATAATCACCATTGATAATAAGTTTTACAAGTTAATAACCATAATTTTTAATAATAAAAAACATCATAAATGGTCCCTATGGTTTCCCAAAATCTGAAGTTTAGTCCCCGTGGTTTAAAAACGTCATAGATGGTCCCTGTGCTTTCAAAACTTTTGACGATCAATCCTTATTGCTAACTCCGTTTAGTTCTGTCCGTTAACTAAAGGGCATTTTTGTCATTTCACTATCACAGGGACCATTTATGATGTTTTTCTTATTTTTTTTATAAAGGAAATAATATGCAAAGGCTCTCTCTCTCTCTCTCTCACTCTCTCTCTCTTGGAAAACACCCTTTTTAAGTACCCCACCATATTCTTCATAGTCTCGTGTCTATTCACCAACAAACTCCCTTTCCTTATGTCCATCATTTTTCGATCACTCGACAGTTATTCAAGGGAGTCGGTGGGTTTCTTGGTGCAGGTTGAGTAAGAAAGAGAATCAAGTGAGAAAGGGGAGAAATTGAACCAGAAAATAGAGTAGGGTTTTCCTTCCTCTCCTGACCTTATCAGATTTGGGTATGAACACCACCACAATCCCTAAAATACTAACATGTTATGAATTTCGGGTTCTTGAATCGATGTATAGAAAAGGAAGGAAGAAGCTTCGTGGTTATTTCTAACCTAGTTGGCGATGGTTAAGTGCTACAATAAGGAGGTGGGGTTTGAGTAAATTGGTACAAACAACAGGGAAAGGAATCGTCGTCTTCATCAGCTCGATGAAGAAACAAACGAACAGAAGGAAAAATCGGGAATGTCCAGTGAGGCTGAGAGATCACGTGAAAGGGCATCTAAAATCGATGAAGAAGAAAAGGGGTTGTTGGATTTTCCGACGACCCTTCTCTTGTCTGTTTGTTTCCGGCTAACGCGAAAGGGGAAGGGAGGACTTCGGCCCTCACCTGTTTGAGAAAGAACTGGACAAAATTAGAAGTCGCGTGGGGGCGTGGGACCTTGTCTTCATCCGATTGAAGGATAAGAAAATGAGAGCAACGACATGGGGTGTTTGGGGGTTGAGCTTCGACGGGAAGGGATATGTTGGAGGTTGGGATGGAGGTAACAACCTCCTCTCATCTTCGCATTTTCTGGTGATCAGAGGACCACCCACCTCCGGTGGGTAAGTCTTGGCAGTCTAATGAAAAAGAAATGTGGACAGCAATAGCAAGTATCGGGGGTGTTTGTGTGGTGCTAAACGAAGAAGAAAACAGGAGAGAGAGAGAGAGAGAGAGAGAGAGAGAGAGAGAGAGAGAGAGAGATGACCCTTTTGTATATTATTTAGAGAGACAGAGAGTGGACCCTTTTGTATATTATTTTATTTTTTATAAAAATAAGAGAAATCATCATAAATGGTCCCTATGGTAGTGAAATGACGAAAATGCCCTTTAGTTAACGGGCATAACTTTACGGGGTTAGCAATAAGGATCAATCATCAAAAGTTTTGAAAGCACAAAGACAATCTATGACGTTTTTAAACCACGAGGACTAAACTTAAGATTTTAGGAAACCATATGAATTATTTATGATGCTTTTTCTTTTTATAATTTGTGGCGGCTTATTTGGTTTGCTATATTTATAAACAAAGTGTTACTCTAATTTCTTATTTTAACCTGTTGCAATGATTTTCAAAAAAATCACATATTTGTTAGTCGTTGCATCTCACTTCTTAATTTTCACAAATTAAAAAAAAATCTAAAATTTCATTTTTGGTTGAAAATCTTGAAATTTTGTCTAATTTATACATATCGTTCAAATTGAAATCGTATTCAAATCATATGAGCTAGAAATTTTACACGTATATTATAAAAAATTTGATCGGATAATGAATTAACAGAATAACTTTAAAAAAGAAACAAAACGACTCCGTAGTCCCTACACTATCCATGGATTTGAGAACCAATTGCATTTGCGTTGGTGTCTCTTAACCTCCATACAACATCCATGTGTATCATCATCCACATCCGGCCTCCGAATAGACCATGCCTCCATTCACCACGTTTCTCAAGTTTATTATTTTACAAATTAAATGCTATCCATATTTAAAACCCAAATCGTTTGGGAATTTGCTGTTTCTGAAACTGGAAGTCTGGAACGGTATGACTCTTTCGGTTTAGGTTTTAAAAATATGAAATCGATTGGATAAGTTTTAGTTTCGGTTTTCAATTTTATGGAATTTTACACGTGTTTTAAATAGTGTTCGGCTAAGGTTATTTAAAATGTTTATTAGTTTATTAGCGGTTCCACATACCTATAAACTATAAACTAAAAAAAATGTTTAGATAAAAATAATTTATTGTTATAGGAAACGGTTAATAAACTATTTTTTCATAAGTTTCACTCTAACTTATTAGTTTATAAATCAATAAGCTAATAAACAATAAATTTTTTGCCAAACACTAATTTAATAAAAATATTTTAACTTTTTATATAATTAATAACCTAACTAGCGGACCCTAGTGGGAGCCCGTGCCACATCTTAAATGGGGTGTCCAAGGGGTGTCTTATTAGCTAATTATAAGTTGTTAATTATAGTTTGACATTTTAAAAAGTGGTTAATGGGGTGTTCAAAAGGTGTCTTATTAATAACACCCTATTTAGATGCATTGGTCATTGTTTGATTTTTTTTTATTTGATTTAATGTAATCTTTCCGTTGTGTTGTCCCTAATATTTTGTCTATTCTAACTTAACTTAGAGCATCTATAACATAATAAGAGAGTTTTTTATGAAGATTTTTGGTGACTATAAACATTATCATTTCACAAGTGCCGACAACACTAGTAGGAATAGAAATATGAATCCATTGAAGTAATCTAATAGCTCAGAATTTGACGAAATTCGCACACGATATGTAAAATGGGTCGATTAAGAGAATTCAACGTTTCGTCATGACGTGTAGTGTGTTTCGGCCTTTGGGGATCGTTTGTGACCACAAACAGGGGGGCATTGAAGGTGGGCAAAGTAGGCAGCTGTGTAGGGCCTAATTTTTTTATTACATATTTTTATTTAACAATAAAAATTTATAATAACGATAATGACACTTTTTACTGGCTCTTCCTGGGCATTTGAGGATATTTAATTCTTTAGGATCGGTTCTGACCACATAAAACAATTTTTTTTTTATTTTTTTTATGATAACTTTATTTTTTTAAATTTGAATTTGATAATTTTTTGAGGATTTTATCCAAATCAATTATGATCTCCTAAGATTAGAGATGAAAATTTATCTTCTCCTTATAATATTTTATTTTCATTGTTTGCGTACAGTTTTTTCTGATTATTGGTTTACCATAGATAAAAATTTAACAAGAAATAAAATAAATAAAAATAATGAAAATTCAAGATTTTTTAGAGTTTTTCTAGCGAAAAAATAGTTCCAAAGAAAGTTTTATTTTTCAACAAAAGATGATGTCGAGATGGCCCCTTTCTGCAGAAGAGATATTTTTGAAGGATTTTTTTAAGTGAATATGTGGTGGGACCGACTTAGAAGTTGGTTCCATGCACCATTTAAACTATGTTGAATCCTTATGCATGTATATGTGTGTGTACATGAATGCATTAATGGCGTGCGTTTAGGTCGTTGTGCAAGTTAACATGTAATTGTCGTATGATTGAAACATGACTTCATTGTATAAGTAGTAAATATTCATCTAGAAATTAGTTTTGTGAATTTAACGATGGACGTATTTTAAGTGTGGAACATGTTGTGGAGGGGACCCAATTTTAGATATGATTACCGTCTAAATGTCAATAACCCAATAATAAAAAAGACAAAAGCCCATGTATTTTTTAATTTCAATAGCTAACATTACAATAAAAAAGATAAAAGTTCATGAATTTTCATAGGTAACATTATAATTAAAATTTTCAACAACTCATGCTTTAAAAATTTAGGTTTAAAATTAAAAATTACATTTGGTCTAACGTAAATTTACAATAAACAAGGGCTTATGTTTTTTTTTCCTACTCCAAACTTCCAAATTTGCACAAGTGCAAAGCTTAGAGGACATTTTTTGTTTCTTGATTTTCAGATTCCATTAGACTCCATCTCTCGTTTCAGATTGTGGTCATTGATTAACAACTGTAACACGCTAAGTCGCTAACAAACATATTCTAAATAACTGAATAATATTATTAGAGTCTCATAATTCATTTAACCATGTAAGATTATATATTGTATTTTCGTTTTCTTTATTGTCTTTATAATATTTATCAAATTATAATCGTATGAACAAATTTTGCTTATATATATAACAAATTTATATTTAAAGCCTATTTTTATTTTCCGTGCTACTTCAAAATCAGTGAAACGCCCATGAGTTTAACCACCTTTCATGGGTTGTCATTGTTTTTTATGCGTTGTCACTGTCTTGTGTATTTGAAAAAGATTTTTCTACAAAATAACTGTACACTCTTTTGGTAGCATATGAGAAAACAATTACTTATTGAGAATTACAATTTTATGACTAATTTGGTACAATGAATGGAAAACTTTAAGACAAATAGCAGGTGTTGACTACATTAATTTTATATTTCTCTAAATATACACTTCAATAAAAAATTATTGATTACGTTTATATTGTTTTAATAAGATTACTTTCGTTTTCGAGACAAGAGAAGGAAGGAAAATTGTATAAAAGGATAATTATTTTTGGATCATTTCTTATATAGTGTAATATATAGCGTCTCCTCATAGGGAGGTTCAAAGACTTCAAGTCTTAATAATACGAGCTTCAATATAAGATGATCATAGTAGGGATGGAAAAAAATATATCTCCAAACCCAGTGGAAAAGTTGAAACCTACATCCGGTTTGACTGATAAATCTCCAAGTTGATCCGGGATGGGGACGGGATAAGGAATCTCCAAATAAAAATATGAGGACGAAGATACCTTTAGTTCCCGACCCTAATAGATATTAATATATAAAAATAAAACAAATGATTAATATCATCAAAGTCCCAAGTTTTTAACACATAATTGAAAAAAGCTCTAAAAATTTTTTATCTTTTTTATATCTATAACTTTCTCACAGAATTATCACTCTAACCATTTAACGAGTTTTATGGTTAATTATGTTATATTTTTTTGCAAAATCACTCTTAAAAATGGGGTTAAAGTTCAGATTTTGTCTCTGTAGTTTACAAAAGTTACACCACATGGGTTTTTAATTTTATTTTTCGTTATATATATATATATATATATATATATATATATATATATATATATATATATATATATATATATATATATATATATATAGGGCTAGGTTCAAATGTAGATTGACATCTATTGTGTGGATGTCTGAACGGTGTTATTTTATGAAAATGACTAAGGTGTTGTTTGTTTTTTCTGATGCAAAATGTCTGCAGTCTGCGGACCACATCTGTAGACCTCTGCAGTAGAAGAGGTGGACCAAACGTCTGCAGTCTGAAAAAAGAAGATTGTTTGTTTTTTTAGCATCTGCGGACTACTAAAATAAACTGAAATCTAAATGAACTCATTTTTTTAAACTTCAAAGTAATTTTTTTAATATTTTTATGACTTTGTATAAATAATTAACAAATCTAGATTAATTTTTATCTATTATTGTATAAAAAATAAAAATAAAAATAGTATTAAATAACGTATATATTTGATAAAAACCAATAACTTTGGTTACAAAGTTATAACTAAACATTATAATTATGGATCAAAGAATTTGATACATAATGGATGGAAATAAACTTCGATTTTTTCAATTAAATCCATTAAAAACATACCATAAATATTTTTTCTCAAGAAATTGACGATACTGTATTAAATAATGTTTTACAAAATTTGGCAAAAAAATATAAGAATATATTATGATTTTTTTTTTCATAATTATATAAACAACTTCAACGACTATTATTGTAATAAATATTTATTTATAAATTTGTCAAAAATATAATGTTTGTATCGTCGAACGTTTTTTTTACTTAAGTTTTGTAATTTTTTTTTCAAATTGTTTATCATTAATAAAGTTGGAAAAAAAATAAATAAATAAAAACTTAAAAAAATGAAGACATGTGTGCTTTTTTAAGCTACAAGATGTCTGCAGATGTTAGAAGACTTTGGTCCACATCTGCGCTAAGAAGAGGGCGCGCAGACATTTTTAGGTCTGCAATCTTCAAAAAAACAAACAGTCTGCGAAGACTAATGTCTGTGCGTGGTCTGCGCGGCGCAGACAGAAGATGCCACACAGATCTGCAGACAAAAAACAAACACCACCTTAGAGAATATGTTGTTTGGTAATGTGAATATGTTCGACGTCACATGACTGTTGTCATTATCACGCGTTCTCACTAATTAAATCGTCTAAAATGGTATTATAGACCTTTTTTATGATTATCAATGTGTTCTTGATAATCGTATTCTGTAAAAATGAAAATTATTGAAAAACGATGCGTGAGAAGAAAAATTAAAAATAATTTATGAGAATACATGATAATGATAATAGTTATGTGAGATTGAACATATTCACATTACCAACCAACCTATTCTCTTAGTCATTCTAAAAGAATAGCACTTTCCACATACGTTCACACAATACATGACATCTATATTTTAACCTAACCCTATATATATATATATATATATATATATATATATATATATATATATATATATATATATATTAGTGTAGTAGAAATCGATCTTGGCGGCCGATTAATCGTTTTGCGGCGTTGAACCGATTACGATTAAGGTGCTTAACGGAAATTGATCAAAATCGGTCAAACTTGGCGGTCATCAACGGTCATAGGTGGGAAATAATTAAAACAAATTCAAATTTTTTAATTTTTAAATATTACACCAAAATTTTAAATTTTTAAAATTTTAAGTTTTCAAATTTTAAAATATTATATTAAAACTTTCAAAATTTTAATTTATAAATATTACACGAAGCACAGAAACCCTAACCCTAGCCTCATTTGCGTATTATGAGCTCATTTTGGTACTTCTTGTGATCTTTAAAGGAGAAGAAAGCCTTTTGGTATAATGGTTCACCTTGCAAGCATCATCTCCATCTTCTAGCATATCTTCTGGACCTTGGTGAGTGTGTAAGACTTCTTTATATTGTTAAGTTGCTAGATCTCTAAATTTGTCCATTATTCTTCATGTTTTGGTGGGTTGGAGTGGTGAGGTCTCATAAAGTTTGCAACTTCATGAATCTTTAGGACATTTTGGGTGTTTGAGACCTTGGATCTGAAGTAAGAATGGGTTTTGGTGTCATGTATGAAGTTTTGATGATAAAAACCTTATTTTGACCTAATTTGAGTGCAAGACATGCATTGGACATGCATGCCTATAACGTACAAATTTTTATGTTAGTATTGGTGCTAGGAACTCTTCTAGAATTGATGAACAATAAACTTTCAAGATTTAGTGATTAACGATTAAGTCCATGTTGTGTTTTGCCTTTATTGGACCAAGGGTTTGAGATATGATCTCTTGGAGGGTCTCAAAGGATAAAGTAGGAAACTTGATCCATCTAGACCATAGGAAGCACTATATATAAGCTTTGGAGTTCTTAGAATTGAAGAAAACGGCTTACCCATCAACCTGTTAGGAACCCAATGCCCATGTCGTGACCTTAAGCAGCCACAGTACGACATCATAGAATTTATGTATGTGTTATCATTTATGGGCCACGACGTGGTCATGGATGGCCATGATGTGGCGGTCGACTAAAGTTAATTTAGACTGCTAACTTTGACCGTTGACTTCAGACTTGAGTTGACTTTTGGTCAAACTCCTAGTTTTGGAAGGATAGCTAAGGGCTTACCTTATGTAACTATATATGTGGTGTATAACATCTGTATTCTCGGTAATGAGAGCAGTAGCAGCTGATTACCATCTGAGAGGTGAGTCTCTTTACTATACTCGTGGTTCGAAGGCACCAATGCCGACCCACTCGATTATGTTGTAGGATGACAGTGGTTTTTGTGATACTTATTGATATGCATGTATGTGCTTGTTATTTTTGTGACTCTTTCTGATATGATTGTATGATGATTGTATGTGGGGTGAAATAGACTTGTTTGGTTGAAAAATATCGATGGAGTTGAAATAGACTCGGGGGTGAAATAGACCCTTACGCTTGGAAAATATCGATTGAGTTGAAATAGACTCGGGGTGAAATAGACCCATACAACTTTGAGCTGAAATGTACGTATGATATGGGGTATTTTTGGGAACTCACTAAGCTTTGTGTTTACGGTTTTATGTTTATGGTTTCAGATACTTCCAGTTTCAAGGGGAAGAGTTCGACGTGATTGCACCGCATCCACCAATGTTCCATATTATTTGACTTGTATTGTACTCTTTGACTATATGAGATGTTTTTATACTCTAATAGGATTTCAAATTGAATGAATAGTTGTTTTTGATTGATTTAATAAAAATCACTTAGTATTTTTGGAACGTTATTATATATATATATATATATATATATATATATATATATATATATATATATATATATATATATATATACTCCTTATTATGTAAATTTGGCCAAAGGTTGGATTTTAAGAGGTATAACCCTTGATGCATCATCTACAACAACTTTATGCATTCCACAAAAATCAGATCTTACTGGTCAACATTTGGAACAGTGAAGAAAGTTCGTATCGCCTCTATTATCAAGGCGTTATTGTTTTGAGTTTTGACCTGGCTCATTCTTTTATCTCTACATTTCCCCATATCTCGGTAGTTTTGTTCGTTGTTCACATATAGACACATTCGAATAGGAGCTCCCCGTCACTCCTTCATCACATTGATCTGGCATTGGTCTCTCTAGAAACCCTAGCCCTTGACCTCTACTACCAGTACTTACATCTTCTTTAAAATAACCCAGCCTTTGGTCTCCTACTACGCCGCCGTTTGCTGCTCCGCCTCAACCACCACCACTGTTCTCCATTACATACATACTTACATACACAACCATCTACTTAATTATCTCTTTACACCCCCAACCATTTGTTTGTTGCCTGCTCCACTCAATAAAGATTTTTTAGGTCAAAATCCATCTTCTAAATCGTAGACATTCAACCAGAAGATTATGACTTCTATGGGAGTTAAAAAAAGGGAGAACGATCAAAGAGATAAAGACATGTTTTCTGCCTTTGATCCTATGGCATCTAGGAAGAGCAGTCGATTCATTTTTTTAAATAAAAAATTATCATATTGTGAATTGAAGTGGGATTTTGGGAGAAGCACAAACAAAATCATCAGCTTTGACCACTTCGCTAGCCAGGCAACTCGCTCCCAAGAACGCTCACATCATCTCTTCAGTTTGAATTCTTAAAGCTGAACTTGCGTGATTTAAGGAGCGATTTGAGCACAAAAGTATTTAATTTTTTTGGAATTTATTTATATGCTTTTATTTATCCGACCGTGTTTCTATTTTTTCAAACATTGTCATCCCCTTGAAGATGCTTGGCATTGAAATTTCTCAACACCACCATGAATTGAAGCCTAATTGAAGTCACTACCACCACCTTCATCGCCATTTAACGCAACTACCATTACTCTCATCCTTCTTTCTTCCATATTTTTCTCACGATGCTGATGTGAATGTAAGCAATGGTTATATCTTTCTTTCACCCTTGATTTGATTTGAAGGTAAGCAACTGTTCTCATCTTCCATATATTGATTTTTTTTCTTCTGGAGCAGAACGTTAAGAAAGTTTTGTCAACACCAAAAATCATGTAAGTTTCTCATGTTATTGATTCATAATAAAAACTTATGCCATGTGTCTGATGAAATTTTAGATGTATATCTATTCATTTCGTACCTAAATTTTTTATTTGGTTGACTTAGGGATTATGTTTTCCTAATTATATAATAGGATGTATCTAGCTACAGTATGTTTGACATGTATGATACTTTTTGCTGCTCCACCTTGATCTTTTTCATTTTTTAGGTTTTTGCGTTTTTTATGTGTTTGATGTTGTGTTGGTTCCTTTGGTAATATGTGTGATGTTCATTTGGTCCTTATGCTTAAACCTCGCTTAGATATTTAATTGATTTGTGTGTGATATGAATGTAGGATTTTCATTTGGTGTTGAATCTATAAAAAAAAATTGTTATTTTAGGACATTCCACCATATATTCACAGATACTGATATAACCCATCTTCATTTGTTGTTGAATGCAGGATCGATCACCTTTCAGTTTTACCAACATCCTTTGTTTCTTTAGATGCATATAAGATGTTATCTTTTTTTCATTCGTACAGTCAGCACTAAAGATGATTCCTATAACATTTCCAATTTTGGTTCACAAGCTTGATGTAATTTTTAAGTTTTTATTAACTATTAGATTAACCTTTCAATTGATTGGATAATGGTTTTGCTTTTGAGATATATTTGACTCATTTGTTGTTGTCCCCTTGACCAAGTTCTATATATAGCTTATACTTTTTGGTTCATTTTCTTCTTATAGAGCTTCATGGATAGTGGTAACAGCTTAAACAACCAAAATTATATTGGAAGATGCTCTCAGAAGAGGTAATATAGATGTTTCTCAAAAGAGAGTATTTTCTTTTCTTATATGCTCTTTCTCTCTTAAAAATCTTGATTTTAATAATTAGGGTTTAATTTCTTTGTGAGATAAGATAAGAGCATAACAGCGAAGTACTTTGATGTAATTTTGTGGTAAATTATGGGGTTTTGTTCAAATAAAGAATTATGTTTCTTTAATTAGATAGGGCTTTAAAATATTGAAGCTTGAATTTTTAAATTAAAATTTTTGTGGTTAAAATAATATTGAATTTATCAGTTTTGTAACATCCCGAAATCCAGGTAAAGCTATTATATCCTTCCATTTTGTCAAGTTGTCAAAAGTGGTCCTTGAAAGAGTTCTTGTAGCAAATGAGTACGCTGGGCGTACTGGGGATGTGCTTAATTTGGACGTGGACTCGCTTGGGTACGCTGGGCGTACCCAGGGTTACGCTGGGCATAGTGGGTCCAGACGCAAACCCTAATATTGGACTTGTGCACTATATAATGGATTCTAAGGCTCATTTCTCAGCCTCCATATCAGTGAGTGAAACCCTAAGAGAGCAACCCAATCGTCCTTAGCTTGAGAGTGAGTGTTTTGGAGCTAAAAGTGCCTTGGTGTGTTAGTGAAGAAGAAGGAGAGGAGCTTGTGGAGGCTAGAGCTTGAAGTGCAAGTTTGGATCTGAGATCTATAGAGGAACGAGCTGCATTTGGAGGTATAAAGTTCAAAACTTTCCTCCTTATTTGGTTAGATGATTGCATGGACCATTTCTAGGGTTAAAAGTCCCAAAGGTGGAGACTTTATGAGTGTAATGTACTCCATGGACCTAGATCTGTCCCATTTCAGTGATATTTGTGTTATGGATCCATAAAGTTGCCATCTTGGTCGTTGTTGTGAGGTCATGCTTGAGTTATGAGCTTTCTAGAGTTGGGAAATGGAATGTTATGGGTGTTAGTGACTTGTCCATCCATGCAAAGGCTTAAAGTCACCAACTTTATGGATTAGGAGGGTTAGAAATGGTCAGATCTAGAAGTTGGACGTGGGTCTTAACTGATTAAGACCCTAAAATGCCTAGAGTCTGAAACTGGGAGTTATGCGGGGCGTAATCCTAGTACGCGCGGTGCAAGGGGTTGCGCACCCCGTTTTCTATGAAGACATCGGGTATGCCCAGCGTACATGTGTGGTATGTGCAGTGTAACCTGGGGAGTTGACTTTTGTTAACTTTTAGGGTTTGGTCAACTTTAGGGTCTTTGAGCCATGAGAGGGGTAAAATGGTCTTTTACCCTTCTGAGAGTACTAAGAGAGGGAATAGACTATCCTTAAGGGATGTGTTCATTTAAAGTGTTTAATTCATATGATTAGGCGGAGGCTAGATCGAATTTTACAGAGTTCGAGATTTTACCAAGTTACCCGAGGTGAGTCTTCTCACTATACTTTACCTACAGTGGTAATTAGAGTTATATGACAGAGTATTTTGTATGATTTTGCATGATGTGATTTCTATGTGATTTATGCCATGTATGTACCATAGTTTTCAGAGTTAGGACCGGAAGGTCCACAGAGTTAGGGTCAAAGGGCCCACAGAGTTATGGGACTGGAGGGTCCCACTGAGACGCATTGACCAAAGGGTCAAACAGAGTTATAGCCTCAAGTGGCTAATATGTCTTGTGTGTGGTATTTTGGGGAACTCATTAAGCATTTATGCTTATAGTGTTGTGTTATGTGTTTTAGGTACCAATGAGGATCACGGGAAGGCGCCGACTTGATCAGTACACACACGAGGAGTTTTTATATTATGATCTTGGGATGTGATGTTATGATTTGACTATGTGATAAAGTGATGTTTTATAACAATTATGAATGAAAAGGTGTTTTTAAAATGTGAAAATTTATTTGAAAATTTGGGTGTTACAAGTTGGTATCAGAGCCTTGGTTTGAGGGATTCGGGTGCACCTTCGGGCGTATCTGAACTCAAACTAAGGATTTGAGGGATTTTCAAAATAAAATTTACAAAAATTTTCTCAAGAGTAAAAAGTTTTTGAAAGAGCAGAGCAGAGCACTGTGTACGATCAGCTAGCGCTCGAACGGTGATTCCCCAAATTACCCTTACATTATGAGTTATGAGATATGTTATGATATGATATGCATGCTAGAGTAGGCTAGGTATTCTTATTAGGACTAGAGTGGCCTGATTTGTGATGCCTTAGCCTAGGGATTTTGTTGCTAGGAGATGCTTGAGAGTGAATAGATAGCAGCGAGGAGCTTATGAGAGATCTGCTTGAGAGTAGAATATGCATAGAGGGAGAGTAAAGTACTTGGGATTTGGGATCCTAGGAGGAGGACTTGGGGTGAATATTGATGCGGTGTGGACGGTAGTATTGGGCCCGTACTACCGAAGGCACCGGATCAGTGCGCAGCCCAAGTAAGAATCCATAGGGTACCAGGGATCAAGTAGGATTGGGGTATCGAGTGTGTGTACACTCGAGCTAGTCTCTAATATCTTGTGTTGTATTTCATAGAGACATCATGGTGGGGACACACCACAGGCCAGGGACTAGTGAGGGGGGTGTGAGCAATGAGGAGCTCTGCCAGATGATTCATGATGAGGTGGCTACTGCCATCCGCGCTGAGATTCCAGAGATGTTCGGGTCTATCAAGACCACACTGATCGAGACTTTTGATGAGCGTTATGCTGCTCTTACTGATGCTACTGTTGCTGCAGCCACTGCGGTCGTTGCTGCTGCCAGGCCGCAAGGGGATGACGCGTTGCTGTACCGGGAGTTCAGCAACACGAAGCTACCAGAGTTTGATGGGACTCAGGATCCAATATCCGCGATGAGGTGGATCTCTGACATTGAGGGGTGCTTCTACACATGTTCATGTCCGAAGCATCTGAGAGTTCGGTTCACGCTGAACCAGCTTCGCTTAGGGGCGAAGGATTGGTGGGAGTTTGTGACAGCGCACTATTCTTCTACAGAGCTTGCTGCGGTGACCTGGGAGAGGTTCACCGCTATGTTTCGTGATGAGTATGTTCCCCCGGTGGAAAGTGAGCGTTTGGACCAGGAGTTCTTGACCCTCAAGTAGGGTACAGAGTCTGTTACTGTGATCACCAGGATGTTTCATGAGAGGGAAATGTTCTGCCCTGAGCACGTGTCTTCTGAGCAGGCATGTATGAGCCAGTATTTGAGCATTTTGAGGAGAGACATCTGCGAGTTCGTGGCGAACTCGACGTACCAAAAATTTGCCGAGCTTCAGGGAAATGCTTGGACGAGGGAGATTGAGCTAGAGACTCAGGCCAGCGAGGAGGCGGGGTCTCAGGGGAGAGATCGGCGACCGGCACAGTCCCAACGGGCTGCCAAGCGGGCTAAGCCCGCCGATTCGAGATCAGGGAACCAGAAGGGCCGCACTTGCCACAAGTGCGACAAGAGTCATGGGGGGGGGGGGGGTGTACAGAGAAGGGTCTTGCTACAAGTATGGCAAGGAGGGGCATATTGCCAAGGATTGCCTCAAGGGGTTTGCAGTTTGTTTTCACTGCAACCAAACCGGACACCAGAAGGCCGAGTGTCCGTAGTTACGAGGGTCAACTCAGGGAGCTTCTCAGGGGTCAGTCCCTGCTCCTGTTCGAGCTACAGAGAGTCGGCCGGTGAAGGCCGAGGCGCCGAAGGCTCGCGGGAGAGCCTTCCAGTTGACAGCGGAGGAGGTCCGCGCAGTACCCGTTGTTGTGGCTGGTATGTATTCTTTCATATGCTTATTTTGAGTTTGTGGTGTTATGCTTATATTGATATATGCATAGGTACATTTCTTGTGTGTTTTGTACCTGCGTTGGTGTTATTTGACTCGGGTACGAGTTGGTCTTTTGTGTCGTTAGCCTTAAGTCAACACATCAGTATTCGTCGTGAGGCATTGAGTCGACCTTTGCGAGTTTCCATAGTTGACGAGAGAGCAGTGTATTCCACGGATGTGATTCGAGGATGTGTACTCGAGATATTCGGCATTGAGTTTCCGATTGATTTGGTCCCGATTGTTATGGGAGATGTCTGTGTCATCGTGGGCATGGACTGGTTGAGCAGATTTGGAGCGATTATCGACTGCGAGCGACAGCTGGTGACTATACGAGACCCTAGTGGGGTAGTTCTTACGATTTATGGCGAGGGTACCCGTTCTGGGTCGGCATTTTGTTCAGCCGCGAGAGCAAGGCAGAGTCTACAACAGGGCTATAGTGGGTTTGTGGCTTATGTGGTGGATACAAGGGTAGGTGCAGAGGGACCGAGGTCGGTCGATGAGGTCCCGATAGTGCGTGAGTTCCCGAATGTTTTCCCCGAGGAGTTGCCAAATGTGCCTCCCGAGAGGCAGTTGGAGTTCCATATCAATTTAGTTCCAGGGGCAGTGCCTATCGCCAAGGTGCCCTATCACCTTGCACCTCCAGAGATGCAGGAGTTATCCTCGCAGCTTCAGGAGCTGCTGGGGAAGGGGTTTATTCCGCCGAGTAGCTCGCCGTGGGGAGTGCCGATCCTTTTTGTCAAGAAAAGGATGGTTAACACCGGATGTGCATTGATTACCGGGAGTTGAACAAGCTGACGGTCAAGAAGAGTTACCCCTTACCGAGGATCGACGATTTGTTCGATCAGTTGCAGAGAGCGTCTTGGTTTTCCAAGATTGATTTGAGGTCTGGATATCATCAGATGAGAGTGTGTGATGAGGATATCCAGAATTCAGCGTTCAGGACTCGTTACGGGCATTACAAGTTCGTGGTGATGCCTTTCGGGCTCACCAATGCACCGGCGATATTCATGGATCTCATGAACAGGGTGTGCAGGCTGATGTTGGATCGTTCGGTGATCGTGTTCATTGATGATATATTGGTGTATTCGAGGTACAGAGAGCAGCATGAGGAGCATTTGAGGGAGATCCTCGGAGTTATGAGATCGGAGAGGCTTTACGCCAAATTCTCCAAGTGAGAGTTCTGGTTACGGGAGGTCTAGTTTTTAGGGCACCTCATCAACCAGAATGGGATATTGGTCGATCAGGCCAAAATTAAGGCGGTGATGATTTGGGAGGTGCCAAAATCCCCTTCGGAGATCGGGAGTTTCCTAGGGTTGGCCGGATATTATCGGAGATTCATTCAGGATTTCTCCAGGATTGCGGTTCCTCTCACCAGGCTGACCCGGAAGGGAGTGGCTTTCAGTTGGGGCCCGGAGCAGCAGGCCTCATTCGAGACACTTCACCAGAGATTGTGCGAAGCCCCAGTGTTGGCCCTTCCGGAGGGAATGGAGGACTTTGTGGTATATTGTGATGTGTCGATATCGGGACTGGGTGTAGTGCTGATGCAGAGAGGGCGTGTGAAAGCATACGCATCGAGGCAGCTGAAGCCTCATGAGACGAGGTATCCTACGCACGATCTGGAGTTGGGGGTTGTGGTGTTCGCCCTCAAGATCTGGCATCACTATTTTTATGGGGTTCGGTGTACCATTTACACGGACCACAAGAGCTTGAAGTATCTGATGGATCAGCCCAACCTGAACATGCGTTAGAGAAGATGGTTAGACGTGGTAAAGGATTATGAGTGTGAGATCCTGTACCACCCGGGCAAGGCTAACGTGGTAGCCGATGCCTTGAGTCGCAGGGCAGAGAGTGCCCCTTTGCGAGATGTTTGTGTGAGGTTGACAGTGATGAATCCGGTGTTGGACACCATTCGGGAGGCCCAGGTGGAGGCCATGATAGCGGAGAACCGCAAGCGAGAGCGGGTGATTGGGCAGATATCAGAGTTCATTGCCGATAGCCGGGGGCTTATGACCTTCCAGGGCCGAATTTGGGTGCCATTTGAGGGTCGGGCACGTGCTATTTTAATGGAGGAGGCGCACAGGTCGAGGTTTTCGATCCATCCCGGGGCCACTAAGATGTATTTGGACCTGAAGAGAGATTATTGGTGGCCCTGTATGAAGAGGGATGTGGCTTGGTTTGTAGAGAGGTGCTTGACCTATCGCAGGGTTAAGGCCGAGCACCAGTTTCCGCATGGTAAGTTGTAGCCGCTTGAGGTTCCCCAGTGAAAGTGGGAACAAATTTCCATGGATTTTATCACCAAATTGCCGAGGACTGCGAGAGGCATCGATGCAATTTGGGTGATCGTCGACCGGCTAACGAAGAGCGCTCATTTCTTTCTATCAGTGAGAGCTCTTCCGCAGAGAGGCTGGACGAGGTGTACGTGAGAGAGGTGGTATCATGGCGTGGTGTACTGATCTCGATTTTGTCAGATCGAGATGGGCATTTCACTTCCAGGTTCTGGAAGAAGTTCCATGAGGAGTTAGGTACTAGGATGCATTTCGGTACCGCTTACCACCCGCAGACAGACGGACAGAGTGAGCAGACGATTCAGACACTCGAGGACATGCTTCGAGCATGTGTGCTGGACTTCGGAGGGAGTTGGGACACGTATATGCCTTTGGCTGAGTTTTCTTATAACAACAGCCACCATTCGAGCATTGGTATACCTCCCTTTGAGTTATTGTATGGGAGGAGGTGTCGGACTCCCATTTTTTGGGGAGAGGTACGGCAGCGAGTGACGGGCAACACTGAGATAGTGCTTCAAAGGAAAAAGCAGATACAATAGGTTAGACAGAGATTGCTGATGACCCAGAGTCGCCAGAAGAGTTACGCAGATAGGCGTCGATCCGAGCTCGAGTTCCAGGTTGGATATTTTGTACTTATGAAAGTTTCTCCTTGGAAAGGAGTGATCCGATTCAGGAAAAAGGGCAAGTTGGGGCCCCGGTACATTGGACCGTTCAGGGTTATTGCGAGGGTGGGCAGGGTAGCATATCGTTTGGAGCTACCTGCGGAGTTGAGCCAGATTCATGATACCTTCCACGTGTCTCAGCTGAGGAAGTGTATAGCCGACGAGTCGACAGTGGTACCATTGGAGGATATCTAGGTGGACGCGGGTCTGAATTATGTTGAGAGATCGATCGCGATCTTGGACCAGAAGGTCAAGGTTCTGAAGAACAAGGAGGTGTCACTGGTTAAGGTCTAGTGGCGGCATCGGAAGGGGTCCGAGCTGACTTGGGAGTCGGAGTCAGAGATGCGGGAGCAGCATCCGGAGTTTTTTTCGGCGTGAGACTTCGAGGGCGAAGTCTGGTTCTAGTAGGGGAGAATTGTAACATCCCGAAATCCAGGTAAAGCTATTATATCCTTCCATTTTGTCAAGTTGTAAAAAGTGGTCCTTGAAAGAGTTCTTGTAGCAAATGAGTACGCTGGGCGTACTGGGGAGTACGCTACGCGTACTCATGCGCTTAATTTGGACGCGCACTCACTTGGGTATGCTGGGCGTACCCAGGGTTACGCTGGGCGTAATGGGTCTAGACCCAAACCCTAATATTGGACTTGTGAACTATATAATGGATGCTAAGGCTCATTTCTCAGCCTCCATATCAGTGAGTGAAACCCTAAGAGAGCCTCCCAATCGTCCTTAGCTTGAGAGTGAGTGTTTTGGAGCTAAAAGTGCCTTGGTGTGTTAGTGAAGAAGAAGGAGAGGAGCTTGTGGAGGCTAGAGCTTGAAGTGCAAGTTTGGATCTAAGATCTACAGAGGAAGGAGCTGCATTTGGAGGTATAAAGTTCAAAACTTTCCTCCTTATTTGGTTAGATGATTGCATGGACCATTTCTAGGGTTAAAAGTCCCAAAGGTGGAGACTTTATGAGTGTAATGTACTCCATGGACCTAGACCTGTCCCATTTCAGTGATATTTGTGTTATGGATCCATAAAGTTGCCATCTTGGTCGTTGTTGTGAGGTCATGCTTGAGTTATGAGCTTTCTAGAGTTGGGAAATGGAATGTTATGGGTGTTAGTGACTTGTCCATCCATGCAAAGGCTTAAAGTCACCAACTTTATGGATTAGGAGGGTTAGAAATGGTCAGATCTAGAAGTTGGACGTGGGTCTTAACTGATTAAGACCCTAAAATGCCTAGAGTCTGAAACTGGGAGTTACGCGGGGCGTAATCCTAGTACGCGCGGTGCAAGGGGTTGCGCACCCCGTTTTCTATGAAGACATCGGGTATGCCCAGCGTACATGTGTGGTATGTGCAGTGTAACCTGGGGAGTTGACTTTTGTTAACTTTTAGGGTTTGGTCAACTTTAGGGTCTTTGAGCCATGAGAGGGGTAAAATGGTCTTTTACCCTTCTGAGAGTACTAAGAGAAGGAATAGCCTATCCTTAAGGGATGTGTTCATTTAGAGTGTTTAATTTATATGATTAGGCGGAGGCTAGATCGGATTTTACAGAGTTCGACATTTTACCGAGTTACCCGAGGTGAGTCTTCTCACTATACTTTAGCTAGAGTGGTAATTAGAGTTATGTAACAGATTATTTTGTATGCTTTTGCATGATGTGATTTCTATGTGATTTATGCCATGTATGTACCAGAGTTTTCAAAGTTAGGACCAGAAGGTCCACAGAGTTAGGGCCAGAGGGCCCACAGAGTTATAGGATTGGAGGGTCCCACTAAGACACATTGACCAAAGGGTCAAACAGAGTTATAGCCTCGAGTGGCTAATATGTCTTGTGTGTGGTATTTTGGGGAACTCATTAAGCATTTATGCTTACAGTGCTGTGTTATGTGTTTCAGGTACCAATGAGGATCACGGGAAGGCGCCAACTTGATCAGTACACACACGAGGAGTTTTTATATTATGATCTTGGGATGTGATGTTATGATTTGACTATGTGATATAGTGATGTTTTATAACAATTATGAATGAAAAGGTGTTTTTAAAATGTGAAAATTTATTTGAAAATTTGGGTATTACAAGTTTCATGTTAAATTGCTTTTTTTTTTTTTGCATTCCATGTGAATTGGTTCTTTGTGATCTCAAACTATGTCATTTACCTTTATTTATAATGTGATTTTAATTAATTTGAGAATTAGTCAAATTTGGTTACTTTATGTTGCTTTGTCAAAATTTGGTCATAAGTTTTGAAGGATGAAATCGTATCTGCAATGACTAATTTCATATTTTTACATTAATCGTATTTGTAATACGTACAACGGTTTGTCTACTTTCTTACCTTTAAATGTTCATTTGGAAATACGATGCATAAGATTAAAAACTAGTTATCTTTAGGTTGCAGGGTCAAAAATCAAGGTTATGGACACACTTTGAAGTGAAATATGGAGTTCTGCACACAAAAGTTATGGACATTCCAACACTGAATAAATCAACTAAACTCAAGGACCATTTATTAATATATTCAAAATTCCCTAATCTATACTCCCGATTCTTGAAATTGGGTTTCATGCCGACCTCCTCTCCATCATGCTCATCAGGTTATAGTTCCCTCATTCTCGGCTTCAAAAATAAGATTAAAAAATATATCACCACTGAATCTCTCAGCAGTGGCGGCTAAACCGGTTTGGAGGCTTTAAGCGAACCAAAAATTTGGGGTCCTTTGGCCTTTACTATCCAAACTTGATTTCAAAATCCAACTTAACATAGTGAATATTGAAAAATTTAAGCCTTATGAACCCTAATAGACAATCTAATAATTCGATATTCAGATAATGAAAAGTTTAGAAGGAAAACTGATATAAATATAACAATATTAAAATATGTAATTGTTATGATTTAGAAATCATAATCTAAACATGTAGATACTCAAGAACCATTTGCTAAAAGAATTTCAAAAAAGTCAGCCTCTTGATAATTCCTAACCCTTTTTTTTATAAATCTGGTTTCACACAAAATCTATATGGCTTCAGTAGTAAAGTTTTTAAATATCTATCAAAACATGTAGATTTAGTAATGCAACAAACCTAATGTAGTTTTAGAGTTGATATTAAGTTAGTACTAAGAAATATATTCAATAATTTGTGCAGATCACTAATAAGATAACTCCAAAGTTTATCTATTAATCGAATATTCAGATAATGGAAGGAAGGTCTAGAAGGAAAATTGATATATATATCAAACATAAGTTAATAAGTGATAGACTAATATGTCTAATATGTCTAATCAAGAAAGAAGAATCAACAATGGAGTTATTTGTTGAGTAAATTACACGAATGGTCCCAATGGTTAAGGGTAATTTCATGTTTGGTCCCTAACTTATTTTTTTTTAACTCGGAAGATCCCTACTGTTTGTTTTTGTTACGCTCTTGGTCCTTGTCTTACCTAAAAAACAATTTTGCCCTTAATTTTTTAATTTATTTAAATAAACACACCCCTAATCCCACCCCCTCACCTTCCCTTACCTACCCCACATTTTCTCTATTTAAATAATAGTCTTTTTAGGTAAGAAAAAGACCAAGCACGTGACAAAACAAACAGAAGGGACCAAGCGCGTAACAAAAACAAAACAATAGGGACTTTCCGAGTTAAAAAAATAAATTAGGGACCAAGCGCGCAAATTACCCCAAATTATAGGGACCATTCGTGTAATTTACTCTTATCAGTTATTGAGAATCAGATGAAGAAGTCAAGAACAACATAACATTTTAGCCGTTCAGGATTCAAGAATCAACTCTTAACACTTAACTGCCTTGAAGTTTTCAGTTCTAAGTTTTAATTTTTGAACAATCAAGAATTGATTAGATTCAGGAAGAAAAAAATTGAGAATCAACTAAGGAAGATCGAAAGAAGAATAGAGAACAGATTGGTAATGGTTTATGTAGTTCTCATGAGAATGAAGAATCAGAGAACAAAGAATGAGAAGGAATCAAGGAGCTCAGCAAGATTAGAAGAAGAAAGTCACAAGTCTCTTGGATGATGAAGTTTGTGGCGTGCGTAAATGGAGAATCGACATTCCCCTAATCAAGATTTGGGTTAAGTGAGGCCCATTTTAATTAGGGCCCCTGAGCCCTTGCTTATTTTTTCTTAATGTAAGGTTGACCCTGTTTCTTAACAGGTGTGTATGTGTGGGTGTATGATATGATTTGTATGTGTGTATGGTTTGATTTGTATGTGTAGACCTGATTTGTATGTGTGATTTGACTATATGAGTATGTGAAATATGCAGCATTTTCTTGGTCGACTGGTCGGTTGGTGAGAGACCATGGCAGTACTGACCTTGAATGGTTGCACGATGTACCACCGTGATCTGGATCTTCTTAGAGTTGCTGAGCAAAAGATCTAAATACATATATGTGACATAGGTGTCAGCAATTGTAGTTTGTTCCAAATATTTGTAAGTGGCATAGGTTCATTCAACTTTTGATATAATTAGGAATTTGTAAATCCATTTAGTTTGAATTTTAATTTTATCAAAAGACTTGCAAGTTTTACTTTCAGATTGCACATTGCAAGTTCAGGTGGTGAAGTTCAAAAACTGATTTGCTCGTTTGGATTAACTACGTTTCTCCATTTAGTTATTCATACGATATCTATTTGAATATATTACATGTATTTTAAAAAACTATAACAAAAAGAATGTATAATTTAATTGATATGTGTTGGACAAATAGTTTAAACTAATTCCAATAAAACATGCATCCCATTCATATTTCTACTCCGCATTCATCCATATCTTTATTTAATTGAAATGATTATTTGGAAAATTGAGTCATTTTTTAGGTCAAATATCATTTCTAAGAGTACCAAAAGGAAATATAATGTGGTTGGGAGTTTAAGAAGATTGATCATGAAAGGGGAGTAATATACTCCTTGAGTTTGTCTCGCATTGTGAAAAAAGATGTAGAGTATGTTTTAAAACAATGAGATTGCATTAAATTCATAAAATTAGATAAAAGATGAAATAATTAAGATAAGGAACTCGATGCTATTGGAACTATTTTAGCAGACTTCAAAGAGGTTCCGAATTTTAAATAGTCATGCAACCGGTTCCAACATTTTATAAATTGTCACTTTCGGTTCCGTGACCGATTCCGTATAATCTATGTGAGTATCTTCCATTGTATGCTCCAACTAAACCCCCTCTCATTTTAGTCATTCTTTTTATTAGCTTATTCGATAAAAAAATTTATGGCTCAAAAATAAATTGATCGCTTTTGGCCAATTTATGTACCTACTTATGACCACGGACCATCAAGATCTTTTTCACATAAAAACAAATTATTCTATAAAAAAATTAGGTATGAAAATCCGTTTTGAACTATAAATATAAGGAAATGACTTAACCAAACCAAATCTCTCTTATATATGAACCCAACTTAAACACAAAACTCTAAACCAAAAACTCGTATCCTAAAACCTAAAATCGTAAACGTAATCCCTAAATAAACCTACTCACCCAAATTAACTATTTGTTTGTGTATAGCGTGTTCTTTTTAATATGACATATTCTTGAAAAAACTATTCACCAAAAGGTTAAAACTATGCAAAAGAAAACTATTCACCAAAAGGTAACATAAATGGCCCGTGTGGTTGCTTAGATTCTTGGTTTTCAATCCAAACTTATTTTTCTGTTACATATATGGTCCAAAGCAATAACTTTCAATGTTATGGATTTACATTTTCATTACTTTCGTGTCAAAGTTGGTGCCTAATCATTCATGTTTATGAATGTAAATAATTGTCGAAAGAAACTATTTTCACTTGTCGCTTGGCACGGGTAACGGCTAGTGTGTGTGTGTGTCTATATATATATATATATATATATATATATATATATATATATATATATATATATATATATATATATATATATATATATATATATATATATATATATATATATACTTTATTTATTTTCGTTTTTTATTTACTATAATATATTCATACATTTTACATTTTTTGTATTTTTTGTTTAGTTTTTTTACATATTTTTTTCGTATTATATTTTAATTTTTTCTTATTTTTAATTTTTTTAATTTTTCTTTGTATTTGTTTTCGAATTATATTTTTTCATTTCTTTTGTATTTGTAACTTTTTCTTGACTTTTAAAAAAAATGTAAAATGTGCTAATATATTAAAGTATATAACAATTTTGGTAATTTAGAGTTTTTGTTATTTTTTATTTTATTCAAGCAAATAAAAAAGTTATATTTATATTTATAATTTCGGTCCAACTTTTTTTTTTGTTCTTTAGTGCTATTATATTTATGTTACGAAAAAACAAAACTAAAAATAACAAACAACTTGGTTATTGATAATTAATGTTTTAATGTGTGATATAACTTGCAAATTAAATCATATTTCTATATTTGATATCAATTATTTAAATTCAAGATAATATTTTTCAATTTGATAATAGACTAAAAGAAAAAACAAAAAAAATAATAATAATAGTCGGTCTCTATAAAAAAAATTGTTAAAATATTTTAAATAGAATTCAAGTTCATTTACTTGAATTAAAATAAATAAAAACGTTAGGAAGGGCATAAATAACTAAAATTAAAAAAAATAGACAACAAAAGTTAAAAAAGATAAAAAAAATCAAATTGTTGAAAAATAACGTTAAGGCACGAAAATAAATAAAGTATATATATATATATATATATATATATATATATATACACACACACACTAGGTGTATGACCCATATATTATCTGGGTTCATTTTAAAGAAAAAAAAATATGAAATTATAAACATTTGAGAAGTTTGAATTTAGAAGAAAAAAATGGTAACATCCGGATATCCAGGTATGGGAATTTGAGTATTTTATATTGGGGAATGAGGAGACTCGGCGAGTTGACGCTTCAACTCGTCGAGTAGGATCACGTTTTGGGGACCAGTTTAATGAAGGGACTCGACGAGTCGGGTATTTGGACTCGCCGAGTCGGCGCTGTCAAGGAAAACCCTAATTGTCCGGGTTTGGGACCTATTTAAAGGCCCTTATGGCCTTCAGTGGCGGCCACCTACACCCTTGGGAGACTCCTATCGAACCAGAGAGATGAGAGAGTGAAGAAGAGCCACTTTGGAGCATTCTTGAGGTGGTTGTGCAATGGAGTAGTCATTTGCAGCAAAGGGAGGTCAAGGAGGGTGTCGATTCAGAGCTTCTGAGCTTGCATCTTCACCATAGAGGTATTAAATCGTTCTCCCTTTTCTGTTTTGGGTAAGATTGGTGATTTTAGGGTTTTCTATCTTTTTTTATGGCTTGAGTTGTGGAGTATAGTGTCCCATTGAGTGTGAAGCCATAGATCTGGACCCAAAGAGGTCCAGAGAGTCCCTTCCATCCTGCTTTATGCATTCTATTTGGAGTTTTGAGCTAGGGTTGTTATGTAATGAATGGTTTCACCCAAATGAGCTTGTAGAACCTTGCAATAGTGCCCAAGGTTCGACCTTTTTGTGGTTATTGGCTTTGAGGGAGTTAGATCTATGGTTTGGTGAAGCAGATCTGACCTCAGAAGGTCAGATGAGGGTTGTCATGGGAGCAACTCGCCGAGTCCATAGGCAGACTCAATGAGTCGAGTTGGGGTTGCCCCGCGTTTCGTTGCCGAGTAACTCGACGAGTGGAGAGGGAACTCGTCGTGTCTAAGAGGTTTAAAAAGGATTTAGAGAACCCGTATGGACTCGCCGAGTCACTCTTGTGTAGTCGCCGAGTCTGGTCAGTGTTGACCGTTGACTTGAGTTGTCTTATGTTGACTTTAGGAGTTTTGGTCAACAGAGGTAATAGAGATCAGGGAGGGGTAAAATGGTCTTTTACCCATTACCTGACTAGAAAGGGAAAGAGTAATCGCCGGTTAATTAGAGTTGGGACTTCGAGTATTAATTAGAGATATTTGCCTTATGTGTTAGGCGGTGGCGACTCCGAGGTTTGCATGTGCAGATAATTGCTTTCTGATTGCCAGGTGAGTCTTCTCACTATACTTTACCTTGAGTAGGTAACCAGAGTTATGTGACAAGAGTATTTGTATGTTGTGTATGTTATGTGTTGTACTGCATTATTCTATGTGATTTATGCTGTACATGTTTACAGAGTTAGAACCGGAAGGTTCACAGAGTAGGGTCCACAGACCCACAGAGTTATAGCCTCGAGTGGCTAATATGTGTTATGTGTGGTATTTTGGGGAACTCACTAAGCTTCGTGCTTACAGTATTTTGTGTTATGTGTTTCAGGTTTCTCTCAGGATCACGGGACGGCACCGACTCGATTGTACACACCAGAGAAAGAGTCACGTTTTGAGGATCCTAGTTTATTATGCAAGTGAAAATGGAGTTATGTTTTGTAATTCGATTATGAATGAGATTTTAAGCAAAGTGTTTTTTTAAGAATTAAATGATTAACTTTAAATGAAAAATTGTTTTGAAATTTTCGGTGTTATAAGTTGGTATCAGAGTCTTGGTTTGAGGGATTCGGATGCGCCTTCGGTTAAATCTGGACTCAAACTGAGGAAGTAAGAAAATTTTTCAAAGAAATAATTTTCTAAAGCGAATAAGAGTTCAAAGAGAAAGCGAGAAAGAGCAGTGTATACAATCAGCCAGAGCCCGAACGGTGATTTCCCAAAGTACCCTTACTTTTGTGTTATGAGATATTTATTATGCACTTTATGAGATATTATTGCATGCTAGAGACAGGCTAGGTATTCCATATCTTAGGACTAGAGTGGCCTGATTTGTGATGCCTTAGCCTAGAAATTGCTGTTATATGCAATGTGCTTTTGAGTATGTAATGAGTGAGAATATTTAGTTGGAATCCTTTAGGGGATTTGAGTAGAGGAGTAATCTAGGGGAGATACCTAGATAAGTACCGTGGTACTTAGCGAAAGAATAGTTAGAACTTGTGAGGGGAAGAGTTGCATAGTTCGGTGGTACTTTCGAGGATGAGTAGAGCAAGCGGAGTTATCACTCGGAGTGAGTTATATATATTCTTCGATGCTTGAATGCTGCTTGCTTCATGCTTTATGGAACTCTCGATGATGGGAGTCAGCTACCAAGTGAATATGATGATATTCAGGAGGTAGATGGTTGGCATCATTAGGAGCTCTTCAGCAGCTGATGGCAGAGAAGTGTGGGAGTCTAGGAAGAGCCTAGGGAGTAACCTTAGTCAGATGAGTGTGCTGGCAGAGTAGAGAATTTCGCTGGGGAGCGAGCACGCGACGGAATTGGTGAACGAGCAGCTACTTAGGAGCTCCGGGGTAGTCCGTGTGGAAATTATGGGTAGATGTGGCAGGTAGTATGGGACCGTACTACTGAAAGCAGAGGACCCATACTTGATACATGGAGTATTCTGAAGGTTCTAATGAGTGGATGGAGGAGTGATGTATGGTTTGAGTACCATACATCAAAGCAGATTGAGGAGTGATGTTATGGTTCGAGTACCATACATCGGAGAAGATTGAGGAGTGATGTTATGGTTCGAGTACCATACATCGGAGAAGATTGAGGAGTGATGTTATGGTTCGAGTACCATACATCGGAGCGGATTGAGGAGTGATGTTATGGTTCGAGTACCATACATCGGAGCGGATTGAGGAGTGATGTTATGGTTCGAGTACCATACATCGGAGCAGATTGAGGAGTGATGTTATGGTTCAAGTACCATACATCAGAGCAGATTGAGGAGTGATGTTATGGTTCGAGTACCATACATCAGAGCAGATTAAGGAGTGATGTTATGGTTTGAGTACCATACATCGGAGCGGATTGAGGAGTGATGTTATGGTTCGAGTACCATACATCGGAGCAGATTGAGGAGTGATGTTATGGTTTGAGTACCATACATCAGAGCAGATTGAGGAGTGATGTTATGGTTCGAGTACCATACATCGGAGCGGACTGAGGAGTGATGTTATGGTTCGAGTACCATACATCGGAGCGGATCGAGGAGTGAATTTATGGTTCGAATACCATACATCGGAGCAGATGGAGAAGTGATCCTATGGTTCGGGTACCATACACCGGAGCATATTGAGAAGAGATGTCATGGGATGAGTACCATGGTTTGTAGTGAATGATGCTTGTGGTTCTCCAGTTATCCGGTCACGATTGTTGAGGTAGAGATTGGACGCTATGGGTTTTAGGCCTGGGGGCCATGATTGAGTTCGAAGAGACGTCCCTTGAGAGGGAGGTCGAGATCCTTTAAGAGTATTTTGGTAAGTAGTCAGAGGAAGGGGAGAATTTCGGTCTGAGTTGAGCAATCAGTCGATAGAGGAGATGCCACCTTCTATGACCTGGGTGGTGCTATTTATGTTCGTGTGCGGAACATGAGAGGCATGATGTTTAAGTTTTGGGTTTGGAGGTAAACCATGCAGGTTGTCATTGATGATGATTTTCGATCAGAGTATCAGGTAGCATGTGTGCCGCGAGGCAGTGATTTACCATGAGCAGATAGTCAGTTGGGACTGAGATAGTCGAGGACCACGTTACACCTATTTGAGTATAGTAGGGCGTATTGTAGAGGTATCAGTGGGGAGTCCAGTCGAGTTAATCAGTGCAGTGGTTTTTCTATCTATGTTGGGTATTGAATATGGGAGTGGGTCCCTATTCTTGGGATGACCCATGTGTTGGAACGTCGGTTGATGAGACCAGGTGGGGGAGTATGATGATTTCATGGTCCAGTCTATAAGTCAGTGATGTTATTGGACAGTTGATTTGTTTTGTATTGGATTGGTACGAGACTTGGAACGACTAGAGGCAGTCGTGACGAGAATTTTTTGAGGATTTCATCTGAGGTTCAGAGTTATGAGATCGATTGATTTCCTTAAAAGGGATTATCGGGTGTTGCGTAGCACTTTCCAGGGGTAGGTGCGTTATTGCTGGTGAAAATAGTTTGTGAGGTTGTTGATGTGTCAGATAGTGATGGTTCGAACCCTAAGTGGGGGAGAACCGGGTGGTTTATTGAGAGAACCAGAGATCTGTGCAAGAGCGGTTAGGGGTTGGATACAGAAACCTACGGCTTGAATTCATGAGATCAGGGTCATTGCTGATCAAGGAAAGGTGCAGGGCGAGATAATGCATGTGGTATATGTCTGAGAGAAGGATGGGTGTCTCCACGGCGGGTGGTCAATGGTCAGGAATCTGGTGGTGGTCAGAGTCGTTTCAAGTGGAAGACTTGTAATGATGGTATGGGCAGTTGAGAACTTCTAGGTTAAAATATGGGTAGAAGATTATCGAGTAGCCAACTCCCAGGCTGGGATGTGTATTCTTGCTTGGATTTTGAGCAGTAGTGGAAAGGGTTTCGGAGGATCATCAGTGTGTTCTGAAGAGTTAGTGCCTTCCTTGTATTCCAATTGAGTGTTTGGATGCACTGAAGTTGCGCATTGAGTGAAATAGGAAATCATTATGGGATTCAGAGGGAATGTATTGTTGTATGTGCATGGTGCTGGGAGTAAGGGAATCAATGGTAGAGGCAGGACATTGTGATGCTCTGTTAGGGTGTTCCGTGGTTTCTGCGTATAGCATCCAGATTTCGGAGTTATTTAGAGTCTTGGGTTTAAGATGACTAGTGAGGTATCATGTATCCACGGTTCCAGTGGGAGCCCTTCGTGTATTGTCATCAAAAAGGATTATTTAAGGGAGTGGATCTCCGCAGAGGTAGGTTATGTGTTATGGTGGTTGCCGCCAGAGTCTGTAATGCATATCGGGGCAAGTGTGTGCGTAACTATCTATGATAGTCTTCGGTGCATGAGTTGGTGATCACAGTGTGGCGTTGTAATGAGAATGAGAGAGTCGTGATGCTACGGGGAGCCGTAGTATTCGCCAGTCAGAGGGTGTTGTGATGCTACGGGGAGCCGTAGTACTCACAAGTCAGAGGGAGGGAGTCGTGATACTACGAGGAGCCATATTACTCACTAGTTAGTTGGCGTTGTGATGCTACGGGGAGCCGTAGTACTCACTAGACAGAGGCTGTCGTAATGTTGTGGGAAGCCATAGTACCCACTAGACGGCAAGAGGGTGTGATGATGGAGTGTTCTCCGATAAGTGCTCGATGCAGAAGAGTTTTAGGCTTGAGTAGCCCTAGTGTTGAGTTTTTGGAGCCTAGTGGTTAAACACTGGGGTCTCCGTCTCTGTCGGGAGGGTCAGCGAGGTGCGCGGGAGAATATGCGCAGCAGACGCCAAAGGTTATAGCTGAGTTGATCTTCGATTGGATTGTATTTTTTATGAGGAAAAGGGAATTTCGTGACTTGCGTGTCACTGGGCCGTGATAGTGGTCACGGAGAGGAAGTTAGTGAGATATTTTGGATCATGTTATGTGTGACCTTTGGGGGTTCAGCTGTGGGGCCAAAGGCTGACCTGGTGCTCGGTATCGAAGATGAATATGAGAAATGAGCTAGAGTTTACCATGGTGATGTCTGTGGACCCTTCAGAGCGAGCGAACGATTCAGACGCTCGAGGATATGTTTCGGGCATGTGTATTAGATTTCGGGGGGAAATTGTGGCCGTATTTGCCCTTGGCAGAGTTTTCCTACAACAACAGCCATCATTAGTGCATCAGTATGCCGCCCTTTGAGCTGTTGTAGGGAAGGGGGTATCGGACCCCATTTGCTGGGGAGAGGTAGAGCAACGTGTGATGGGAAGTACAAAGATCATGCTTCAGACGTAAGAGTAGATACAGCAGGTCAGGCAAAGGTTGTTGACCACTCAGAGTCACCAGAAAAGTTATGCAGACAGGCGCCGGTCCGAGCTCGAATTTTTGGTCGGTGACTTTGTACTCCTAAAGGTCTCTCCTTGGAAAGGAGTGATCCGATTCAGGAAGAGGGGCAAGTTGGGGCCCCGATATATTGGTCCTTTTCAGGTGATCGCGAGGGTAGGCAGGGTAGCCTACCGGTTGGAGCTACCTGCAGAACTAGGTCAGATCCATGACAATTTCAATGTGTCGCAGCTGCAAAAGTGTATAGCCAAGGAGTCGGCAGTAGTGCCATTAAAGGATACTCAGGCGGATGTGGGCCTGAACTACGTTGAGAGACCGGTGGCTATTCGGGATCGAATGATCAAGGTTCTGAGGAACAAAGAGGTGCCTCTGGTGCAGGTCCAGTGGCAACACCGGAAGGGGTCAGGGCTTACTTGGGAGCCGGGGCGCGAGATGCGTGAGCAGCATCTGGAGTTGTTTCCAGAGTGAGACTTCGAGGGCGAAGTCTGATTCTAGTGAGGGAGAATTGTAACATTCGGATATCCAGGTATGGGAATTTGAGTATTTTATATTGGGGAATGAGGAGACTTGGCGAGTTGACGCTTCAACTCGTCGAGTAGGATTACGTTTTGGGGACCAGTTTAATGAAGGGACTCGACGAGTCGGGTATTTGGACTCGCCGAGTCAGCGCTGTCAAGGAAAACCCTAATTGTCCGGATTTGGGACCTATTTAAAGGCCCTTATGGCCTTCAGTGGCGGCCACCTACACCCTTGGGAGACTCCTATCGAACCAGAGAGATGAGAGAGTGAAGAAGAGCCACTTTGGAGCATTCTTGAGGTGGTTGTGCAATGGAGTAGTCATTTCCAGCAAAGGGAGGTCAAGGGGGTGTCGATTCAGAGCTTTTGAGCTTGCATCTTCACCATAGAGGTAACAAATCGCTCTCCCTTTTCTGTTTTGGGTAAGATTGGTGATTTTAGGGTTTTCTATCTTTTTTTATGGCTTGATTTGTGGAGTATAGTGTCCCATTGAGTGTGAAGCCATAGATCTGGAAAGATATATGATCACCTGATGACCCTGGGGTACTATTGGCCAACTATGGAGATAGATTCAGCAACATTTGTTAAGAGGTGCAAGGTTTGTCAACTACATGGCAACCTCATACATGCTCCAGCCGTGGAACTCCCTACCCATTTCAAACTTGTGCCCTCGATTTCATCGGGAAAATAACCTTAGACACGGATGCACTACTCTTCCGTCCTCTTCTTCCTATGGATGCTCTTCTAGCCCTCCTTTCTCTATTCAATCCACGGCCTACCTCGAGACACCTGTGTCACAACGGCTGATTTTTTGAGTGAGGGAAGCCAGAGCATTGGTCAAGAGAGAGAAAGAAGAAGAACAAGAGGTCCAGAGAGTCCCTTCCATCCTGCTTTATGCATTCTATTTGGAGTTTTGAGCTAGGGTTGTTATGTAATGAATGGTTTCACCCAAATGAGCTTGTAGAACCTTGCATGAGTGCCCAAGGTTCGACCATTTGTGGTTATTAGCTTTGAGGGAGTTAGATCTATGGTTTGGTGACGCAGATCTGACCTCAGAAGGTCAGATGAGGGTTGTCATGGGAGCAACTCGCCGAGTCCATAGGCAGACTCGACGAGTCGAGTCGGGGTTGCCCCGCGTTTCGTTGCCGAGTAACTCGACGAGTGGAGAGGGAACTCATCGTGTCTAAGAGGTTTAAAAAGGATTTAGAGAATCCGCATGGACTCGCCGAGTCACTCTTGTGTACTCGCCGAGTCTGGTCAGTGTTGACCGTTGACTTGAGTTGTCTTATGTTGACTTTAGGAGTTTTGGTCAACAGAGGTAATAGAGGTCAGGGAGGGGTAAAATGGTCTTTTACCCATTACCTGACTAGAAATGGAAAGAGTAATCGCCGGTTAATTAGAGTTAGGACTTCGAGTATTAATTAGAGATATTTGCCTTATGTGTTAGGCGGTGGCGACTCCGAGGTTCGCATGTGCAGATAATTGCTTTCTGATTGCCAGGTGAGTCTTCTCACTATACTTTACCTTGAGTAGGTAACCAGAGTTATGTGACAAGAGTATTTGTATGTTGTGTATGTTATGTGTTGTACTGCATTATTCTATGTGATTTATGTTGTGCATGTTTACAGAGTTAGAATCGGTAGGTTCCCAGAGTTAGAATCGGTAGGTTCCCAGAGTTAGAACCGGAAGGTTCACAGAGTAGGGTCCACAGACCCATAAAGTTATAGCCTCGAGTGGCTAATATGTGTTATGTGTGGTATTTTGGGGAACTCACTAAGCTTCGTGCTTATAGTGTTTTGTGTTATGTGTTTCAGGTTTCTCTCAGGATCACGGGACGACACCGGCTCGATTGTACACACCAGAGAAAGAGTCACGTTTTGAGGATCTTGGTTTATTATGCAAGTGAAAATGGAGTTATGTTTTGTAATTCGATTATGAATGAGATTTTAAGCAAAATGTTTTTTTAAGAATTAAACGATTAAATTTAAATGAAAAATTGTTTTGAAATTTTCGGTGTTACAAAAGTAGAAAAATATTAAATTATTAAAATTAAATTGTTTTTTTTTTAATTTAAACATATAATTTAGATCAATAAACAAAGGAAACTAATGAAACTTTAATTTAAAAAATTTGAAATTAAAAAGAAGTCAATTAATGAAATTGATATGTATTTATTATTACATTTATTGCAATTATTACATTTAAATATTATGTGGAAATTAATAAACCACAAAATGTCATATGGAAAAAAATTAATTGAAAATAACCACAAAATGTTATGTGGCAAAATCAATGAGAGTATGACATGTGACAAAAAGTTCTTTATATATATATATATATATATATATATATATATATATATATATATATATATATATATATATATATATATATATATATATATATATCAGAGTTAACCATGAAACTCATTAAGTGAGCTAAAGTAATAGTTCTGTGAGAAAGTTGTGATCATAGCAATAAAAAAATTTCAGAGCTTTTTCAATTACGCATTAAAAACGTATGACTTTTATGATATTAGTCTTAAAACAAAACATATATTTTTAATAAAATTTACAATACCTAAAATTTGATACAAGTAATCCAACTCATTTTTAAATTATTTGGTTAAATTATATTTTTTATTATGTATTTATCAAATTTAAGCTTGTGTATAATTTTTTTCTAGTTGGTTTATTTATTATTATCTCAAATATCATTCTCATAATTTTTTCTACTTGATTTTTTATTTATTTAAATTTGTTAGAAAATTTGTTTATAGTTTATGGAATCTATTAAGATTTTTATGGTTTTTAAAATATTTAATCTTCTGTTGGTAAATTTATATTTAGATCTTTTTTTTTCTTTTGGTAAAAATTTTCATATTAAAATATAAAAAAAAAAATATATGATTCCCCATAAGGGATCTTAGTCTCCGTTGAGAGTGTAATGGGATTCATTTATATTCTCCGTTGGGGTTGGGAATGAAAATTCGAGGATAAGGATATGGATGAGCATTGCGGTCCCCACTATTTAACGGGCTCGTTTTCATCTTTAATCATGAACAATTAATAGAGTGTGGTTTGCGAAAACAAAGCAAAATGTACTTGTATTTTCACGAAAATATATGGTAAACCTTCCCTAATTTTTTTTTGCCTTAGTTATATAATAATTATACACCCTTAATTAACTTTTCACGATTATAAACTAGCGAAAGTACATCCGCGTTTTCTTATTTTGCCCCTTTTTAATAAATATTCAAGTGAGATGTAAGGTCACTTATTCACTTTCGATGTACCTACCAAAATCATCAAACCCTAAAACAAATTTGGGTTTTGAAACAACCCATATGGGCTAAATTGAAATAAAATGTATAACGCTTTTTAAAATTGTACTACTATTTTACTGACTCTTTTCATCTCATGAAAGTCCCACATTTACCGTACTTTTAAAACAAAACAAGTTGTAAAAAACAAATGAACCCAATTCTCAAATCACCTCAGACTAGTTTCTCTTTCCCTTTCTTTGATCTCGGGACCCCAATCTAGGAGGCTTCCACCCATACAAAATGGATTAGTCTCACATTGACAAAAAAAACAAAAAAAAAAAAAAAAGAAAAAAGACACTACAAAATTGCCATCAATGCGACTCAAACCCACGACCACGTGGTTAAGGATTCCCCTTTGCTCACGAAGTTATAATTGTTTAAAGGGAACATGGTATAAGAGTTAGCACAGAGTATACCCAAATATTAAGAGGTTTTAAGTTCTCTTATGTTTTGTGACATATGAACCATCATGTGTACCACATAATGAGATTGAAGGCCCAACATGTCATGTAGGTGTTTTAGTATGTCAAAACTATTTTTCTTTTTTCTTTTTTTTGTTAAAGGATATACATAAGACTGACCTTTAGTGTATGAACCTTTAGCATATGTTTTGTAACATATGAACCTTTAGCGTATTCAACATGATCTGAACAAGTCCAAAATATTTAAAAGGCCAAAAAAAAATACATGTTTACTAGGATATACCAAAATACCTATATAGGAAAGTTAACTTAAAATCTCTTTCAAAAAAAAAAGTTAACTTCAAATCGTAAGAGGTAAATTAGGTATTAGGATTTGCAAACTTGTGAAGATAAAAGACCCAAAAATGAAAAAAGAATATATATATATATATATATATATATATATATATATATATATATATATATATATATATATATATATATATATATAGAGAGAGAGAGAGAGAGAGAGAGAGAGAGAAGAAAACGAGTAGTCAAATCTTATAGAAGTATACAGAAATCAGAAACTGATATCAAGTTTTTACTCGCACATAACTGCTTTCGTCTTTAATGATGACATTTATCCGCACCAATTCAATATTTTACATTAATCGCCACCGTAAAGATGTATCGTGACTATCCCTGTCAGGTTTCTTCTTTCCTTCTCCAGTTCTTCGTTTATGATTTTTAATTGTCGACCTAACATTCTCACAATAAGTATCATTTTTATATAATCTTACCCCCTGACACACACACACACACACACACACACACACACACACACACACACACACACACACACACATATATATATATATATCAGTGTTGTAAAAATCCCGATTAGGTCCCGATTAATCTCCAATTAATCCCTAGGTGCTACTTGACCGATTAGAGAGCGCCTAACGATTAATACATGCTTACAAAATGATTTAAACAGTAGAGCCCGATCAAATTTTAACACTTTGAAGAAGTTATATCTCAATAGAAACTATTTGAGATATGATTAGTTTTGTATTTATCATATTAACCTATTTTGTTATGATATTAGTGGTATTTATGAAGTTAATTTTATATGATATTAGTCATATTAAATTTTTTAAAATCTAACAAATTAGCAATTAATAGTCACCGATTAATCTCCACATAGCCGATTAATCCCTTGACCCCAGTCCACCGACTAGCTAACGTCGAGCGATTTTTACGACCATGATATATATATATATATATATATATATATATATATATATATATATATATATATATAGAGAGAGAGAGAGAGAGAGAGATGGTTAATGCGAAAATTCAAATAATTTGCGAAAACACGAAAACAAGAAAAACCTATGAGATTGTACCACCTCAACATTATCTTTTTGGACAATAATTCATCAAAATTTTGAAATACATGATGATAATCGATAATAGATGAAAAATCGTGTCACATTAGCAAAGTATGATTTTTGACATTTTTATTATGAAAACGTGAATATAAAAATGGTTAAGGACATGAAAAAATAGTAATTATTAAAAACGTTTTTAAATCTATATTATCATAACACAATCCAATGTAAACTTATTATCTTTAATTTATTGCTAATAAATTTATTTTTTATAGTAAATGTGTTTAATTTGTATTAGATAAAATATGTTTTCGCGTTTTCGCAAGATATTTATGTTTTCTCATGAACCTACTTCTATATATATATATATATATATATATATATATATATATATATATATATATATATATATATATATATATATATATATATAACTGCAATAAAGTCCTTATATATTTGTCTCATAATCGATTTAATCCTTATATTTTATTTTTATTCAATTAAGTCCAACAAACCGGCAATCATATTCAATTTAACATTTACCCACCAAAATTACATTTTTGGCTCAAATTTCAATTTTTTTTTACAGATTTGGTCCAAAATTTACACCTTTGGCCCATATTTGTATTTTTATTACAAATTTGGTTTTAGCCTTACCCTTTTGGCCCAAGTTTTAGAATTTTGTTATGAATTTATCCTAACTATTATTTTTTTACAACTTTTTTTTTTCAAAATTTTATTTCGAATATGTTTTAAAAAAAACATATTTTTACATAAAAAAATCTTATATTTTCTATAGAAAACTTTTTTTAAAAACTTTTATGCATATGAAATATCTATTTATAAAAATAGGTATTTATAAAATACATAAATATATACAAATCCATTTTTATAAAAAAATATATACACAGACCTATTTTATTATAAATACATTTGCATACGAACACATATTTATAAAAAGAAATATAAACTAATACCTGTTTTCATACTAACATATATATATATATATATATATATATATATATATATATATATATATATATATATATATATCATACATACTTATAAAGCTAATTAATTAAAATTCATACATATGTTTGAAGGTAACCAATGGTACCGTTTAAAAATAATTGATAAGCAATGGTATCGTTTTTATGTATGATTTTTAGTTTATTATTTTTTTAAATGGTACAATTAATGACTAAAAATGTAAATTTCAACATTTTTCTATTTTTTCCATAATTATTTTAACTACTTAAATGCATTATTGCGTAACGCGCGAGGTTACGCCTAATATATATATATATATATATATATATATATATATATATATATATATATATATATATATATATATATATTAAGAGACGCAGTCAATTGGAATGCAACAATGAGAATAGAGTGGAGGAATTATCAAGTGAAGAAATTCTATAAGCATGAGGAATAAATTAAGAGACACAGTCAATGGCAGTGGAGGGTCTATTGGAAAAGAAGGGCGACGGTTAATGTTGGTGGAGGTTCCTATTGGAGGAGAAGGGCGGAAGTGAATATGTGATTGGGTGGTCGGCTCCAACTTAGACACTGCAAAACCAAAACCATCTAACGAAACTATCGAAACCTTTTTAAAAGACTGTTTACTATTCATAAGGACCATGACTATTAATAGAGTATATGAATATAAAGCAAATAAATAAGAGATGTTAGAAAATGATAAGATTGTCATTTTACACATGCTAAAAATTGAAGCCATAAAGATCATCTATGCCAATATATATATATATATATATATATATATATATATATATATATATATATATATATATATATATATATATATATATATATATATGCAATGAGTATATTTGTGATTTTTTAAACCACATGAACCATTTATGTAAGGGAAATCTTAAGAAAAGTTCTAATATGTTTGTCCGATTTGTGAAAAACTCTTAAATTTTATTTAGTTAACGAAAAAGTCTCGATTACAGGATAAAAAAATTCAAATCAACCATTTTTACCAGTAAACTATTTTTTACCCGGTTATTTTCACAAAAGTCCCCTTATTTTGGTTCAGTTTATGAAAATGTCTTAAAATTTAATTTTACTTTAGGGGAAATCTATAGAAAAGTCTCAAACTTTTGGGAAAAGTTTCAATAAAATCCTAAAAGTTTTTTTTAAAAGAAAAATCCCGATTATTTAACATTTTGCCCAAATTAACAAAAAAAATCATTTTTTATATTTGAACAACAATTGACAGATTATATGATTTTTTCAAAATAATGAGACTTTTCTGTTCAAAAAAACAAAAACTTCAGGACTTTATTGTAACTTTTCCCAAAAGTTTGGGACTTTTTGTAGATTTCCCTTACTTTAGCTCTATTACTTTTTCACAAAAAGTCTATAAATTTCTTGGTTTAAAAAAATTACATGGTTCTAATCATTTGTTATACTTTCATGACTGTTTTCTATGATGTAGATGGAAAATGACATTGTAGTCTTTCATACAAAACTAGGTCGAGAGCAAGTCTATCATTACATTACTTGTCATATTATAAAATCACAATGTTATATATTGGTATGCCATCTAAAACACAACTTCATTTTAAACTGTTAGGTGCAAAGCTTTCCATTGAGAATGACTTGCTGGCTTGAAAAACTCATTTATGACATATAGGTAAAATACCTTGTGACTTCAGCAGCGGATTTACTTGGATGTCCGGGGTAGCCCGTGCTACCCCTCAAATTTCAACTGAAAGCATAAATTTTTTCGTAATATTTTTTTATATTACGATGCTATCCCTAAAAAAATATGGACTACCCCTAATTTATAAATCCAAAATGTTTTAAAGTCCAAATTTAATACCCAACTATTTAAAAGTAGCCCAATTAATAGCCCAAATCTTTCAATGAAATAAAACATAGCCCAATTCCAATACCCAATTGTTAAAAAAGGAAGATATTAAAGAAAACATAAGGCATCGATCGAGGCCCATGCTCCCCCCATGTTGCTCGATGTTCACATTGTTGTAGCTATTGTCGATCCTTCTACCGCCAAACGTCTTTTCTCCGGCCAGAGAGCTTTGAGATTTCCCATACTTTGCACAATGAAACAAGTAAGCATCCCAATTAACTAAATCATATTATTTGTTGTTAAGGTATTTCAAATTTCTATTATTTGTCATTGTGTTGAAAATTATAAATAACAATTAGGATTGTTTAATTAATAACTTAGGGTTAATAGTTAGTAATTATTTATTGTTGAAACTTGAAATCAAGTTAATAGCTAAAAATGTTTATTGTAGGGTTCTATTAACAAAATTTTCCAAAGACAATTAAATAACAATGGTGGAGGAACTTCCAAAAGAAATAAGCCTAATGAAAGACCACAAGTTCCACTACCTAATAAACATACTAAAAAACTCCAAGTTCCATAAGAACCATAATCTAATGAACTGTAACAACTCAAATTTTTCAAACAAATTTTTCATTTTTAAAACATAATTAATTCCATTTAAAACAAGGCATAAGTAGTTAAGTACTCTGTCAAATACATTTATTCAAAATCCCAAGATCATAAAGACAATCTTCAGTGTGTATCGATCACGCCGGCGCCTTCCCACGGTCCTCGCTAGTACCTGAAATACATGCACAACAACTGTAAGCATAAATGCTTAGTGAGTTCCCCAATATACAACTTACGCACATACGCCTTTCCAGGCCCGACCTTCCGGTCCATGTGTCTCAGGGGACTTCCGTCCCTGCTGGGTAAACCTTCCGGCCTTACCCACGCCGACCTTCCGGTCCATCACACATCATATCGCCTTCCGGCCCATAACATATTGCCTTCCGGCCCATAATATAATCGCCTTCCGGCCCATAACATACATAGCACACATAACAAATAACTTACCACATATAGCATACATATCACATATCATATCCGACCTTTCTGTTACATAACACTTTGCCTTCCGGCCCATATATAAGCATGTATATCACGCGTAGCAGCTAACTTTCCATTTATAACATATAAACATAACACATAACATACTTGACCTTCCGGTCACACAATCAAACCCTTCCGGGTGAAGTATAGTGAGAAGACTCACCTCGTAAACGCTGAAAGCTAGCAACTCCTGAAATCACTCGTGCACAATCCAACGAGCTACAACCCTCCTATAACATTACATATCTCATTAGCACTCATATCTTCTAAGTGTGACTATCCCTAAGAAGTCAGACTTAGTTCAACTCTGGTCAACGGTCAACGGTCAGCTCGACCGGACTCGGCGAGTACCTTGGCGACTCGGCGAGTCTAGCCGTCCTCCAACTTTCTGAGATTCCTTATCTACTCGTCGAGTACCCTCCTCGACCCGACGAGTTACTCCTGTAAGAATCGCGGGGCCACCCCGACTCCACTCGCCGAGTCTGATGAACAACTCGGCGAGTCCCAGTAAATCTTCAAGCTACTCGCCGAGTCTGAAGAACAACTCGGCGAGTCCATGCCATGCAGACGAGTAACTGCTTCCTGAGATAGGTCTCGTCCCGAAATACACATGCATGGGACCTTCTGGACCTCTAAAGGTCCTACTACAAGATTATAGTCGTGGGGTAACAAGGCACTACTTCATCAAATCACTAAATGGGTTCTATAAACCCTAATTTCATAAATACATCAATATAGCAGAGCATACACGAATTCTTACCTGGATGATGTATTCTCTGTATTCCCAATCCTCAGAATGTGACCCCTTGCTGCTCTTTTAGCCAATCCTTCCTCTTCCTTGCACAACCACTCTTCTATAACCAACAATGGCCTAAGATCCTTGCTCCAGCTGCACTAAATCGATTTAGGGTTCTTCTCAGAAGGCTAAAACGAACAATGACGGCCAATGGGTCCCTTTTATACGTCCCAAACCTGAACGGTTAGGGTTTCCGCTAAACAGCGTCGACTCGCCGAGTCCATACCTGGACTCGTCGAGTCCAGTCGCGATCCCGCGACCAAGTCTGCGATCCTACTCGGCGAGTCTAGGCTCCAACTCGCCGAGTCCCCTCTTAAACCACCCAAAAACATAATTTAATAATACCTGAGATTTCGGGCTGTTACAACTCTCCCCCACTTGGATTAGACTTCGCCCTCGAAGTCTCACTCTGCAAATAGTTCCGGATGTTGTTCCCGCATTTCGCGCTCCGGTTCCCAAGTCATTTCTGATCCCTTACGGTGTTGCCATTGAACCAACACCAGAGGTACCTCCTTGTTCCTCAGAACCTTGATCTTCCGATCCCTGATAGCCACTGGTCTCTCCGCGTAATTCAGGCTCGCATCCACCTGAATATCCTCCAATGGAACCACTGCCGACTCATCGGCTATGCACTTCCTCAACTGCGACACATGAATGGTGTCATGGATCTGACCCAACTCCGCTGGCAACTCCAACCGGTAGGCTGCCCGACCTATCCTTGCAATCACACGAAATGGCCCAATATACCGGGGCCCCAACTTGCCTCTCTTCCTGAACCGAATCACTCCTTTCCAAGGAGAGACCTTCAGGAGAACGAAGTCGCCGACCTGAAATTCAAGCTCGGATCGGCGCCTGTCTGCATAACTCTTCTGTCGGCTCTGGGCAGTCAATAACCTTTGTCTCACTCGCTGAATCTGCTCTGTCGTCTGGAGCATGATCTCCGTGCTGCCCATCACTCTCTGTCCCACCTCTCCCCAGCAAATGGGGGTCCGACACCTCCTACCATACAACAGCTCGAAAGGTGGCATACCAATGCTCGAATGATGGCTGTTGTTGTAGGAGAACTCTGCCAATGGTAAATACGCATCCCAACTACCCCCGAAGTCTAACACACACGCTCGGAGCATGTCCTCCAGCGTCTGAATTGTCCGCTCGCTCTGACCGTCTGTCTGGGGATGGTATGCGGTACTAAAATGCAATTTAGTACCCAGCTCCTCATGGAATTTCTTCCAGAATCTGGAAGTAAAGCGCACATCACGGTCTGACACAATCGAGATCGGCACCCCGTGCCGAGATACCACCTCTCTCACGTATATCTCCGCCAATTTCTCCGCCGAAGAACTCTCACTGATGGCAAGGAAGTGTGCACTCTTTGTCAACCTATCCACGATCACCCAAATTGCGTCAACTCCCCTAGCAGTCCTCGGCAATTTGGTGATAAAATCCATAGTAATCTGTTCCCACTTCCACTCGGGGATCTCCAATGGCTGTAACTTGCCATGCGGTCTCTGGTGCTCAGCCTTAACCCTACGGCAGGTCAAGCACCTCTCAACGAACCATGCCACGTCCCTCTTCATACAGGGCCACCAATATTCCTTCCTTAAATCCAAATACATCTTTGTAGCACCGGGATGGATCGAGAATTTCGATCTATGAGCCTCTTCCATCAACGTAATACGCGTACCGCCCACGAACGGTACCCAAATCCGACCCTGAAACGTCATAAGGCCTCGACTATCCTTGACAAACTCTGAGATTAACCCCACAACCCGCTCTTTCTTCTGCATTTCTGGTCGCACAGCCTCTGCATGGGCCCCACGAATAGCGTCCAATACTGGAGTCATCACAGTCAGTCTCAAGCATACATCTCGCAATGGAGTGCTCTCCGCCCTGCGGCTCAATGCATCGGCTACCACATTAGCCTTGCCTGGGTGGTACAGGATCTCACAATCATAATCCTTGACCACATCCAACCACCTCCTCTGACGCATATTTAGGTTGGGTTGATCCATCAAATACTTCAAACTCTTATGGTCCGTGTATATCGTACATCGAACCCCATACAAGTAGTGACGCCAAATTTTGAGAGCGAACACTACTGCCCCCAACTCTAAATCATGCGTGGGATATCTCGTCTCGTGAGGCTTCAGCTGCCTTGACGCATAAGCTATCACATGACCCCTCTGCATCAACACTGCACCCAATCCCGAAATCGATGCGTCGCAATATACCACGAAATCTTCCATCCCCTCTGGGAGAGCTAATACCGGGGCTTCGCACAACCTCTGGCGAAGTGTCTCAAAGGAGGTCTGCTGCTCGGGCCCCCATGAGAATGTAACACCCTTCCGGGTCAATCTGGTGAGTGGTACTGCGATCTTGGAGAAATCCTTGATAAATCTCCGATAATACCCTGCCAACCCAAGGAAACTTCTGATCTCAGAGGGTGACTTCGGCACCTCCCAACTCATCACCGCCTCAACCTTGGCCGGATCGACCAATATCCCTTTCTGATTAACCACATGTCCTAGAAACTGGACCTCCCGCAACCAGAAGTCACATTTGGAGAACTTTGCATAAAGCTTCTCCGACCTCAATACCTCCAGGACCTCCCTCAAATGCTCCTCATGCTGCTCTCTAGATTTCGAATACACCAGAATGTCGTCGATAAATACGATCACTGACCGATCCAACATCGGCCTGCATACCCTGTTCATGAGATCCATGAACACAGCCGGGGCATTGGTGAGTCCAAAAGGCATCACCACAAACTCATAATGTCCATATCGCGTCCTAAACGCTGTCTTCTGGACGTCTTCATCCCGTACTCTCACCTGATGGTATCCTGACCTCAGATCGATCTTGGAAAACCAAGATGCTCCCTGCAACTGATCGAATAAATCATCGATCCTCGGCAACGGGTAACGGTTCTTGACCGTTAGCTTGTTCAACTCTCGGTAATCAATGCACATCCGGTGTGAACCATCCTTCTTTTTAACGAACAGAATAGGTGCTCCCCATGGCGAGCTGCTCGGCCGAATGAATCCCTTCCCCAGCAACTCTTGGAGTTGCGAGGACAACTCTTGCATCTCTGGAGGTGCAAGACGATAGGGCACTTTGGCAATAGGCGCTGCCCCCGGAACCAGATCGATACTAAACTCTACTTGCCTCACAGGCGGTACTCCCGGCAACTCCTCGGGAAAGACATCTGAAAACTCGCGCACCACCGGAACTTCCTCAACTGACTTCGGTTTCTCAGAAACCTCCCGCGTATCCATCACATACGCCACGAAACCCTTACAGCCCTGCCGTAGACACTGCCTCGCCCTAGCGGCCGAACAAAAAGCTGATCCCGAACGGGTACCCTCGCCGTATACCGAAAGAACTCCCCCTCTAGGGTCTCGTATAGTCACCAACTGACGCTCACAGTCGATGACAGCGCCGAACCGGCTCAGCCAGTCCATGCCCACGATGACACAGACATCCCCCATCGCGATAGGAATCAGATCAATCGGGAATCCAACCCCGAAAATCTCTAGTACACATCCCCGAAGAACCTCCGTAGCACAAATCACCTTCTCGTCAGCTATAGAGACTCTCAAAGGTCGACTCAACGACTCACGACTAACGCCAATATGCTGACTAAAGGCCAAGGACACAAAGGACCTACTCGCACCCGAGTCAAATAACACTAAGGCAGGCACAGAGTTCACAAGGAAAGTACCTACGCGCATAATAACATAAGCATAACATATCGACATTAAAATAATTACATGAATTACAACATACCTGCCACAACATCGGGCGCAGCGCGGACCTCTTCCGCAGTCAGCTGAAAGGCTCTTCCCCGAGCCCTCGGGGCCTCGGCCTTCACCGGTCGAGTCGCAGTAACTCCGGCAGCAGGTGCAGATCCCTGAAGAAGCTGAGGGCACTCGGCCTTCCTATGGCCAGTCTGGTTGCAATGAAAGCAAACCGTAAATCCCTTGGGGCACTCCCTAGCAATGTGCCCCTCCTTGCCACACTTGTAGCAAGCACCAGATCGACATACTCCATCATGACTCTTGCCGCACTTCCCGCAAGTGCGACCCTTCGAACCTCCTGTCCTCGAATCAGCGGACTTGGTCCGCTTGGCTGCCGGCTGGAACTGAGCCGGTCGCCGATCCACCCGCTGAGACTCGGCCTCCTCCCTAGCCTGGGTCTCCAACTCGATCTTGCGCTTCCTGGCATTCGCCTGAAGCTCAGCAAAAGTATGGTAAGTGGAGTTTGACACAAACTCCCGAATATCCCTCCTCAAGACACCCAAGTATCGGCTCATCCGAGCCTGCTCTGAGGACACCAGCTCAGGGCAAAACATTGCCCTCTCATGAAACTTCCGTGTAATCACCGCAACAGAATCGGTACCCTGCTTGAGGGTTAAGAACTCCTGCACCAATCGTTCCCTCTCCACCGGGGGAACGTACTCATCCCTGAACATGGCAGTAAACTCCTCCCATGTCACCGCTGTAGTCTCTGCCAAAGTGAAATTCGCTGTCACGAACTTCCACCAGTCCTTCGCTCCCAGACGGAGCTGGTTCAAAGCGAACCGTACCCTCAGGTGCTCCGGGCATGAACAAGTATAGAAGCACCCCTCTATATCCGCGATCCACCTCATCGCAGCAATCGGATCCTGCGTCCCATCGAACTCTGGTGGCTTCGTGTTGCTGAACTCTCGGAACAGCAATGAGTCGCCCCCCTGTGGCCTAGCAGCGGCCACAGCTGCGGTAGCTGCAGCGGTTGCAGCCTCAGTCAATGCGGCGTACCGCTCGTCGAACGTCTCCATCAGGGTGGTCTTGATAGACCCAAACATCTCCGGGATCTCGGCCCGGATCGCCGCCGCCACCTCCTCATGAATCATTTGACGAATATCCTCGTCACTCACACCGCTCGTACTCGCTCCGTGGCGTGGTCTAACCATGATGTCTCTGAAATACAACATAAAACTATCAGAGACTCCATCAAGTGTAATTGCACTTGATAACGCAACCCTACCCCGTCCCCGACATCGAGGGATTCTTACTTGGGTCTCCCACTGACCCGGTGTCCTCGGTAGTACGGGCCCAATACTACCGATCACACCGCATGAGTGTTCATCCCAAGTCCTCCTCCCCAAACTTCGGATAGTGAGTACTCTACTTCTGATATGCACTATCTACCCGCATACTAGCAAAGCATCTCATATAAGCAAACTTCCCTAGACTAAGGCATCACAAATCAGGCCACTCTAGTCCTATCATGAATACCTAGTCTTCTAGCATGCATAACAATTCACATCATATAATATTGTAAGGTATTTTGGGGATCTTTACCGTTCGGGCGCTGACTGATCGTACACACTGCTTCTTTCTTGCTTACCACAAAACCATTTACAACGTTTATGCCTTTATTTGAAAAGTTTCCTCAATTCCTCGGTTTGAGTTCAGTTACCCCCGAAGGTGCACCCGAATCCCTCAAACCAAGGCTCTGATACCAATTGTAACAACTCAAATTTTTCAAACAAATTTTTCATTTTTAAAACATAATTAATTCCATTTAAAACAAGGCATAAGTAGTTAAGTACTCTGTCAAATACATTTATTCAAAATCCCAAGATCATAAAGACAATCTTCAGTGTGTATCGATCACGCCGGCGCCTTCCCACGGTCCTCGCTAGTACCTGAAATACATGCACAACAACTGTAAGCATAAATGCTTAGTGAGTTCCCCAATATACAACTTACGCACATACGCCTTTCCAGGCCCGACCTTCCGGTCCATGTGTCTCAGGGGACTTCCGTCCCTGCTGGGTAAACCTTCCGGCCTTACCCACGCCGACCTTCCGGTCCATCACACATCATATCGCCTTCCGGCCCATAACATATTGCCTTCCGGCCCATAATATAATCGCCTTCCGGCCCATAACATACATAGCACACATAACAAATAACTTACCACATATAGCATACATATCACATATCATATCCGACCTTTCTGTTACATAACACTTTGCCTTCCGGCCCATATATAAGCATGTATATCACGCGTAGCAGCTAACTTTCCATTTATAACATATAAACATAACACATAACATACTTGACCTTCCGGTCACACAATCAAACCCTTCCGGGTGAAGTATAGTGAGAAGAGTCACCTCGTAAACGCTGAAAGCTAGCAACTCCTGAAATCACTCGTGCACAATCCAACGAGCTACAACCCTCCTATAACATTACATATCTCATTAGCACTCATATCTTCTAAGTGTGACTATCCCTAAGAAGTCAGACTTAGTTCAACTCTAGTCAACGGTCAACGGTCAGCTCGACCGGACTCGGCGAGTACCTTGGCGACTCGGCGAGTCTAGCCGTCCTCCAACTTTCTGAGATTCCTTATCTACTCGTCGAGTACCCTCCTCGACCCGACGAGTTACTCCTGTAAGAATCGCGGGGCCACCCCGACTCCACTCGCCGAGTCTGATGAACAACTCGGCGAGTCCCAGTAAATCTTCAAGCTACTCGCCGAGTCTGAAGAACAACTCGGCGAGTCCATGCCATGCAGACGAGTAACTGCTTCCTGAGATAGGTCTCGTCCCGAAATACACATGCATGGGACCTTCTGGACCTCTAAAGGTCCTACTACAAGATTATAGTCGTGGGGTAACAAGGCACTACTTCATCAAATCACTAAATGGGTTCTATAAACCCTAATTTCATAAATACATCAATATAGCAGAGCATACACGAATTCTTACCTGGATGATGTATTCTCTGTATTCCCAATCCTCAGAATGTGACCCCTTGCTGCTCTTTTAGCCAATCCTTCCTCTTCCTTGCACAACCACTCTTCTATAACCAACAATGGCCTAAGATCCTTGCTCCAGCTGCACTAAATCGATTTAGGGTTCTTCTCAGAAGGCTAAAACGAACAATGACGGCCAATGGGTCCCTTTTATACGTCCCAAACCTGAACGGTTAGGGTTTCCGCTAAACAGCGTCGACTCGCCGAGTCCATACCTGGACTCGTCGAGTCCAGTCGCGATCCCGCGACCAAGTCTGCGATCCTACTCGGCGAGTCTAGGCTCCAACTCGCCGAGTCCCCTCTTAAACCACCCAAAAACATAATTTAATAATACCTGAGATTTCGGGCTGTTACATGAACCTACTAGAAAACCACAAGTTCCACAAGGACCATGTAACATTCCAAAAACCAACTTTTGAAATCTTTCAAAATCAGAGTATGACATTACCAAAAGGGGGTTCCATCCATAACAACATAAAACATAGTATTACAAAGACATCGTCAAATGCGGAATGTAAGTTCTTGTTTTTAAACCAAAACATAAAATATAAGCATAAATAGATGCCATTCCCCGAGAATGTCCAAATATCCCAATAAAGACGACTCCTTCGAAGGGGAGGACCAGCAACTAAAACATGAAATAACAACTCTAAGCCTATGTCTTAGTGAGTAATTATAACACTTATCCATTATAAAAATCATATGCATTTTCATAATGCACTCATAAACATCAAGTAACGTTCACATATTATTTTACATACTATCACATATCATATATGCTAGCATAACTAACTCCAATCCACTAGATTCCCTCCATGAGCTCTATCTCTAATTGACCTAATATTGACCACATCCTTTTTATTAGTCTATCATGGTCTTGACCACTTCCCTCCTATAGGTATATCATGGTCTTACATTCTTTTAATTTAACTAGATTCCCTCCAAGAGGTTTATCTCTAGTTATCATACATTTAACACATAGTCAATATACTAAGTATGTTCATGAGAACTCACCTAAAAGTGTGATAAGGTAATCCACACAACGAGCTAAGCACACTAATACTTCCGATCCACTACACAATAACTAACCCTAATTTACTAATTAAGGTATAATACTTAATTTCCATTTTTAAATGAGTCTTTCTCTTTCTAATCCTCATCTTAGGGCAAAAGACCATTTTGCCCTCAATCAATGTTCTAAGACATAGTTTAATTAAAAATTGATTAGAGGTCAAATTGGTCAAAAATCAATGCTTAACGGTCAATGGCTCACCGCGACATGACAAACCCTTGACTGCTCCATGGTCTAGTCAGGACAAAATAGTCACATGACTTCCCCGTCCACCGCGTTGTGGTTAGTCCTTGACCGCATCGCGACTCTTTTGAAGACTTACAGTAGTCCAGAGAATGACTAGAAAATAGAATCCAATTAGTTTCTTGCTTCCTTGCTTCCAAAAGTGCACACTACTCCTTCAATGGAACATCCTGAGAACGGTAAAAAAAATTTCATTAAAAAGTCCATCAAATCATTCATTAATTGTTCAAAATCAGCACCAAGTCATAATATTCAAAACATCAGAGTACAATTATTTCAGTTGCGGAAATCATGAGGGGAGGATGCTGTGTCATCACGTTGTGCCCTTCCTTTTCAAACCGGAAGTACCTGGAACCATAAACATAAACTGTAAGCATAAAGATTAGTGAGTTCCCCAAAGTACAACAAACTAATCATACAACTGGGCTTAACCTTGGGGTACAATCCAACCCGAAATACACATATGAGCCCCGCCCTAAGGCCTCACCCTGGGGTGTATTTCAAGCCGATCGACACACATAGGCCCCGTCCTGGGGTGTATTTCAACCTAATTATACAATAGTGGGCCCCGCCCTAGGGTCTATTTCAACCCGAACATACGATAGTGCCCTAGGGTGTATTTCAACCCAGCATACAATCACATACACAACACATAACGACTATTATCCTAAGTAATACAATAATGGGCCAACATTAGTACCTTTAACCCATGGATACAGTAAGAAGACTCACCTCTAAAGAAGATAATGCTGCCATTGATGGGTTTTAGGTAAAACAAATAAACTAGAAAACAATTCCTAAGTTCACATGCAACCTACTTTGGATCTATGTTTCAACTATTGAACATACAACTTTGAATTGCAAAACAAGAACCCTAGAGGAGAGAGGCTAATTTTGAAATTAACAAACTAAGGTTTAGTAATTACATACCTTTCAATTGTTATAGTAAACAATTGATAAATCCCTTGATCTTGATCTTGATCTTCTTGGAAGCTTAGCACCACAAGTGTAATGTCTCTAATGGAATCACACCCAAACTAGCAAGAAGGAAATAGAGGAGAGAGGGGAGAGGGAGATGCAAAATTTCGTCCCTTAGGGTTTCTTCAAAAGAGAGAGTGACCAAAATATGAACCAGGAGGCTCCTTATATAGCTGAGGGATCTAGGGTTTAGGGGAAACCCTAGTTATCTTTTGCTTAGGGCCTAAGCAAACCCAAGGGCCTTATCCAAGCCCTTATGGACGAAATTATTAGGGTTTCCCCTAAAGATTTCGTCCACCCTTATCCAAGGGGGTTCTAGAGCCTTCCACTCAACTATTAGATAATTGCAAACTAGTCCCTGCACTCTATAATTAATTCTTTTAACCCCAAAATTAATTCTAATTAATTTCTGGCTAACAATTAATTAAACAAAATGATTTCTTATTAATATATTAATCTTTTAACATATTAATAAATTCATTTATATTAATTTATTAATCTATTAATAAATTAATATCTCTCCTTTCATAATTTCCTTGTCCGATTGCTAGGTTTGAGGGCAACCCAAAAGGACTGTGCTGCTATCAATTCAAGTACATACCAATTATAGTTATGGGCTTAGACACCTAATCCAATAGTCTCCCACTTGGATAAGTCTGTAACTATAATTGCTAGTATGCCTTCTAAATTTGACCAACAAATTGTAGCTTCCAAAAAGCTGCTGCCGAACTCTGATCCAGTCAGTTACGTGTCGTAAGATAAGTGATCATATAATCCTTCGTTCTGCTAGATATCCCTAGACAAAAGACATGGAATGCAATCAACCTCTTTGTCCAGAATCTATGTTTCCTGATTCTTGATTTGTGATGATGTAGGACTTCTAATTGAACACATCAATTTAGTCCTAGCTAGGCCCAGCACATAAGTCAACACCAAATCATCGAGGGGCCCACATATATCGCTTTTCCGGTTAGGGCAAAAGGAACAAATAAATGTTGACTCATATGCTTGTATCTTTTACTCATCAAATTATACATGACAATACGTTTTATAACACCAAGTTACTGATGCGTTTTCGTATCACCAATGCATGGCCGACTTGTAAATTACAACTCATATATCTTCGTTTTAAGATTATAAGATATTATCGTCTCAGTATTACTCGTGATGAATTCCATGAAGTAATACGCTAAGCGAGGGTTTATCCAATACTCAATTCTCAATTTCTGAGTACTCATGAACGTTACAACAAATCTATTGCCATGTCTATCCTTAGACAATCTACAACCCAGTTCATGACAGTCTTGATTCACTACTTACTTCCAAAAGTACGAGCGATTGTGGAGTTTGAATAATCTTATTATTCGGGAAGTAAAACATGTAAAAATAAACCACAATAATAAACAATTGACAAAAGGTAGAACCCAAACTTATAAATAATACTTTATTATTTAATCACCAAAAGTCAATTACATTTACTTTGTTACAAGTTTCAGAAAACTAATCTAACTACTAAAACTAATATCATCTTTCAGTCCTATGCTCCGAGCATGCTGAATATGCTTAGCCCTACTCTGACCCTTTGTGAGGGGATCTGCTGGTTATCTTCAGATGACACCCTCTTCACTATAAGATGGCCTTCTTCTACTCTATGTCTGATGCAATGGTACTTTCTGTCGATATGTCTGGTTTTACCATGATCTCTCGGTTCCTTTGTCAAGGCAACCGCTCCTTCATTATCGCAGAACAGTTCCATAGGCCCCTGGATGGTTGGAACAACTCCGAGATCCCCGATGAAGTTCCTCAACCAAGCTTCTTCTTTCGACTCTTCACTTGCTGCTATGTACTCTGATTCACAAGTAGAATCAGCCACCATATCTTGCTTGGAACTCTTCCAAGTAACTGCTCCTCCATTTAATAAGAATACCTAGCCTGACTGAGAACGGAAGTTATCTCGATCCGTCTGAAAGATGGCATCACTGTAACCATCTACTCTCAAAGTATCATTGCCACCAAGTACAACGACCCAATCCTTCGTTCTTCGCAAATACTTGAGTATATTCTTCACGGCTATCCAATGAGCTCTACCTGGGTTTCTCTGATAGCGACTGACCATGCTCAAAGCAAATGCCACATCAGGGCGAATACATGTCATAGCGTACATGATCGATCCGACAGCGGAAGCATATGGTACACGACTCATGTCATCTATTTCCTCATCTGTACTTGGGCATTGTGTCTTACTCAATTTGGTATTGCTCTGGATAGGTAGCTCTCCCTTCTTGGAATTTTCCATACTAAACCTCTTTAGTACCTTATCCAAGTATGTGCTCTGACTAAGTCCAATTAGTCTCTTCTTTCTATCTCTCAATATTCTTATCCCAAGAATATAGGCGGCTTCTCCTAGGTCTTTCATGGCAAAACACTTTCCAAGCCAAGACTTAACTTCATTCAAGGTTGGAACGCCGTTACCAATGAGTAATATGTCATCGACATATAACACCAGAAAAGTTACTATACTCCTACTAGCCTTGATATACACACAAAACTCATCTTCACTTCTAGAGAAACCAAACTCTTTGACTTTCTCATGGAAGCAAAGATTCCAGCTGCGAGATGCTTGTTTCAATCCATAAATGGATTTCTCAAGCTTGCATACTCTATTGGGAAGCTTTGCATCAACAAAACCCTCTGGCTGACTCATGTAAACATCCTCAGCCAACTTCCCGTTAAGGAAGGCAGTCTTGACATCCATCTGCTAGATTTCATAGTCATGAAAGGCAGCTATGGCGAGCAATATCCTAATAGATTTAATCTTAGCCACCGGCGAAAAAGTCTCATCATAGTCAACCCCTGGGGGTTGAGTGAAACCTTTTGCATCCAGTCGAGCCTTGAACGTATGCACATTCCCATCCATGTTTGTCTTCTTCTTGAAGATCCATTTGCATCCAACTGTCTTCCGACCTGGTGCACTATCAACCAAATTCCAAACTTGGTTGTCATACATGGACTTAATCTCGCTGTCCATTGCCTCTTTCCACTTGGAAGCCTCTGGGCCTGCCATTGCTTCCTTATAAGTGACTCTTTCATCAAAGTTTACCAGTATTCTGTCACTTATGAATGTGTCACCATCTGAAGTAATATGAAAACCATACAACTCAGGTGGCACACTCACCCTATTGGATCTTCGAAGAGGTAATGATTTATCAACCGGTTCAATAGGAATTGTTTCCTCTTGTTGAGTGCTAGTGTCATCTAAGGTTCCTTCATTGGTTGACTCTTGAATCTCTTCAAGGTCAATGGTACTCCCACTGTCCTCTTTGAATATGAGCTCTCTTTCTAAAAAGACTCCTCTTCGAGCTACAAACACCATGTTTTCACTAGGTCTGTAGAACAAATATCCAAAAGACTGCTTTGGGTAACCAATGAAAACACATTTCTCACTTCTAGCTGCTAGCTTGTCGTGAGTCTCTCGTCTTACGAAAGCTTCACAACCCCAGACTTTAATATGTGCCAACGAAGGAACTTTCCCTGTCCACATTTCGTGAGGTGTTTTGGCAACCTTCTTTGTAGGGACAAGATTGAGGATGTGGGCGGCTGTCTCTAAGGCATACCCCCAGAAGTGAATAGGAAGTGAGGCACGACTCATCATAGAACGAACCATGTCTAACAATGTTCGATTACGCCTCTCAGCTACACCATTTAACTGTGGTGTCCTAGGGGGAGTCAATTATGAGACTATCCCACATTCTTTCAGATAGTCGTTGAACTCGGTACTAAGATACTCCCCGCCTCTATCAGATCTAAGTATCTTTATCTTTCTGCCCAATTGATTTTCGACTTCATGCTTAAACTCTTTGAATTTTTTAAAGGTTTCTGACTTATGTTTGATCAAGTAGATGTAACCATATCTGCTATAATCGTCAGTGAAAGTCACATAGAATCCATTAGCATCCCTTGTGGTTGATCTGAAGGGCCCACACACATCTGTGTGTATGAGATCCAACAGGCCTTCACCTCTTTCACAAGTCCCTATGAATGGTGATTTTGTCATTTTTCCCAAAAGACAAGATTCACACATATCATCTGATTTCAGGTCAAATGATTCCAACACTCCATCCTTTTGGAGTTGGGCTATGTGTTTCTTGTTAATGTGTCCAAGACGACAATGCCACAAACATGCCATGTCTACACTATTAGACAAGTCAATATTAAGTACACTATTTCCTAAGCTATCAACACAAGTCACTGTTTCATACACACCATCACAAGGTAAAGCTTCAAACACAAAAACACCATTCTTATAAACAGAAATTGAACCATTCAAATCATTAAAAGAATATTTAAAACCTTGTCTGAACAATGCATGAAATGAAATAATGTTTCTCGTCATCTCAGACGAATAGCAACAATTAATTAAATCTAATCTAACATCATTACTGAGCAAAAGTTGATAAACTCCGATCTTGGTAACTGGTGAAGACTTTCTGTTCCCCATGATCAAGTTTATTCTCCCATGCTCTATCTCCTCACTTTCCCTTAGCCCCTGCAAATCAGAACAGATATGAAAACCAAATCCTGGATCAAGGACCCATGAACGAGAAGATAATGAGTTATTAGCAGAAATAGTGTAAATACCTGTCGAGGATGGCTTCACTTTGCCATCCTTGATATCTTGCAGATATTGTGGGCAAGATCTCTTCCAATGCCCCTTTTGATTGAAGTAAAAGCAAATGGCCTCTTTTGGATCAGAAACATGGGGAGTGGAACCATTGGGCTTAGCCTTCGGGCCATTACCAGATGACACCGCTTGAGCCTTGCTCTTCCAGTTTTGCTAGGGGGGGACCTTTCCTCTTCTTCCCCTTTCCCTGTCCAATGGCCAAGACATGGGCACTTGCAGGTGTGGAAGGTATACTTTTACCCTTCATCCCTGCCTCAGCTGTCTGCAACAAGTTGTGCAATTGGGCCAATGTCTGCTCAGTGTTATTCAACTGGTAAGTTAAAATAAACTGACCATAACAATCAGGCAATGAGTTCAAGACCATGTCTATGGCCAATTCCTCATCGAATTGAATGTTGAGCTTGACCAAACGCTCTATGTAGCGTTGCATTCTTTGCACATGAGATACAACCGATTCCCCTTCTTTCATCTTGCAAGCCATGAGTGACTTGACTACCTCAAACTTTTCTTGACGAGCTCGCTTATGGTACTTTTCCATAAGGTCCTTGTTCATCTCAAAAGGCCAGTAGTCCTCATAGTACCTCTGCAATTCTGGGGACATGGTTGCAACCATGATGCATGCCACTTTGGTAGCATCATCATAGTGTTTCTTGTAGGCAGCATACTCTTCGGGAGTGGCTTTGGACTCATCAAGTTCTTTGAGCTCCTTTTGAAGGACATACTATTTGTCCTCGAATCTAAGCGCCATATTGATGTTACGCATCCAATCGTTATAGTTGGATCCATCCATAACGACTTTGGAGCAGATGTTTAGTAGTGAGAAGTTGTGGCTGGAGGATGATGAAGCAGAAGTGTTTCCAGGAGTAGACATCTGAAAAGAAAGATAGTTTTAGTTAGATTTCAAGACACCTCAATATAATAACCCAAAGATATCATATCAAGGTTAGGACCCAACTATGACGATTTACAACTTAGAAATGGGATGCCGAGATCCAAGTTCAAATCTCATAAAGGTAGGTGAATGACGATTCACCAATTCCACCATTAGACAAAATAAACGAAGTGAAATTCCCAATTCTTTTGAGATACATTAAAACTATTTAATGGCATGTTTTAATCTTGGATTATGCTCTACTATTTGTGACTGGGATACTGAGGATCACAAACTAGATGTGAATAACCATGCAAATGTGCTTGGTAACCTTATTGTCTTTACCATTGACTATTGATGTGCCGGTAAACCACACACGCTCCATCAAAATGATAGTTATAAGATACCCATTACTACTCTTTATTAGTGCCTTTTAGTGTGCCGGTAAACCACACACGCTCCACTAACGACCAATAAAGCATAATGTGCAATTTCATGGATTAGCATACTTTTCACATTTTTCCTAAAGTAACTAGAGTTGGGATTTTTTTTAAAAAAATAATGTTCTAGTAATTTCTTTAATAGCATTATACTTTTAATGAGAGGTAGTTGTCCTATCAAATCCGTTCTGCTAACGACCCTCCACTAATCAAAGAAGCGGTGAGTGAGAGTGGACACCCATTCAACTACCATTTTATAGGCAGTTTCCTTATACCCCCTTATAGATTAGCTTCGTGAATGAGGCATACTAGCGATTTGACTGACCATATTCTTATACATATATAATATTTAACTTTTAATTATAATATATATATATATATATATATATATATATATATATATAAGGTGTGTTTTAAAACATTTTAAAACTCCAAGGGTTTATATAAATTTCGAAATTTAAACTATTAAATTTTAAATTTAAATAAACCAATTAATTAGATTTAATATTTATCTATTAATTAACTTTTAATTAATTTATTAAATCTTATAAGGATTATCCAATCAAATTAATCAATTAATTTAATCCTAATCCTTATCTCTCTAGATTTCGAAAATTTAGGGTAAAGGATAATTATCCAATTAATCTAATCAAGTAACAATTATCCAAAGCAAGAAACCCTAAAATATCTAGTAATTTCGAAATTTACAAGGGAGGAGGCTAGGGTTTTTCAAAACCTAACCCTAATTTCGATTAGGGTTCTTTGGAGGCTAGGGTTTTTTTTTGAAAAACCCTTTGATCCACAACCCAAAAAATCGAAAAAATGGTCTTTAGGGTTTAATAGCTATAAACCCTAATTTGCAATTCAACAATTATAACAATTCAATTTAAAACAAACAAAGGCTCTGATACCACTGATGGGTTTTAGGTAAAACAAATAAACTAGAAAACAATTCCTAAGTTCACATGCAACCTACTTTGGATCTATGTTTTAACTATTGAACATACAACTTTGAATTGCAAAACAAGAACCCTAGAGGAGAGAGGCTAATTTTGAAATTAACAAACTAGGCTTTAGTAATTACATACCTTTCAATTGTTATAGTAAACAATTGATAATTCCCTTAATCTTGATCTTGATCTTCTTGGAAGCTTAGCACCACAAGTGTAATGCCTCTAATGGAATCACACCCAAACTAGCAAGAAGGAAATACAGGAGAGAGGGGAGAGGGAGTATGCAAAATTTCGGCCCTTAGGGTTTCTTCAAAAGAGAGAGTGACCAAAATATGAACCAGGAGGCTCCTTATATAGCTGAGGGATCTAGGGTTTAGGGGAAACCCTAGTTATCCTTTGCTTAGGGCCTAAGAAAACCCAAGGGCCTTATCCAAGCCCCTATGGACGAAATTATTAGGGTTTCCCCTAAAGATTTCGTCCACCCTTATCCAAGGGGTTTCTAGAGCCTTCCACTCAACTATTAGATAATTGCAAACTAGTCCCTGTACTCTATAATTAATTCTTTTAACCCCAAAATTAATTCTAATTAATTTCTGGCTAACAATTAATTAAACAAAATGATTTCTTATTAATATATTAATGTTTTAACATATTAATAAATTCATTTATATTAATTTATTAATCTATTAATAAATTAATATCTCTCATTTCATAATTTCCTTGTCCGGTTGCTAGGTTTGAGGGCAACCCAAAAGGACTGTGCTGCTATCGATTCAAGTACATACCAATTATAGTTATGGGCTTAGACACCTAATCCAACAGCCATACCCTCGAGCTGTTGCTAATACGCCAACTTACACTAAAGAAATCCCAAAGAGAATAACTCTAACTAATGATTTGGCTTTTATTCCATAATAGATGTTCCAACCAATCCCATATCCAAAATAGGGGCAAAAAGGTCATTTGTCCTTCCTATTCGGCCCAAATTCTGAAAAGCCTAACACTAATGATCCAAGGCCCAAAAGGATGGCCAAATTTCTGGAATTGGGCCGTAAACCCAGCGTACCAACTTGTACGCCCCATGTACGCAGTCGATGCGAAATGGAATTGGGGTCAAGGTGCAGTATGCGCGACATATTTGGTTTTACGCCCAACGTATGTACCCTAAAGCCAAAACTCCCATTAAGGTCTCACTGCTTTAAGACCTTAAGTCCAAACTTCAGATCTGAGCTTATTAAGACCTTTAAGGCCCTAAGGTTTCGAACTTTATGCCTTTGCATGACGAAAAGGAGCCGAAAACTAAGAGCCTAACTTGCCCCATCCTTTTTTACACCATAAATCTTGCATGGGGGGGGGGGGGGGGAAACAAGATCCAAGATTGCATTTTTATGACTTAAAATGCCCTAAAATGTCTAAAAGGACAACGTAAAGGCTTTGGAGTTCCTCATACTCATAAAGAATTAGGTTTTGGGACAAAAGATAAGAAATTCTAAGCTTAACCAATATCTAGAAAAACATGAGCCAAGTTTGGAGCTTTATACCTCTAAATGGTGCACAATGAAGAGAAAATGTTGGATCCAAAGTCTTGAGAGAAAAGCCACTTCCTTGATGATCTTCCTTTACAAGAAAGAAAGCCCACAACTCACTCAAAAGCTCAAAATGCTCAAAATAGATTAGGGTCTGCAAGGAAGGTCGATTATGGGGATGGAGGCAGATAAGAGGAAGGGTTTTGGGGCTAAAATGGTGGTTATATTGTGCAAAAACCCTAAATATTATGGTTTGGTCCAAACCGTGTACGCCCTACGTACCATCGTATGCTTAGCATACATGCACAGGGCCTGGTACGCCCAACGTACCCATGCTGCACCTAAAATTGCAAAAATGCCATAAAGAGCCACTTTTCACAATAATCAATTACTAAAGGGATAAAGGGTAAATACCTGAAAGAACAAGATATTACAACTCTCCCCCACTTGAACTAGACTTCGTCCTCGAAGTCCAATGTCGCAAATAAATCAGGGTAGTGCTCTCACATCTTCGCCTCTGGTTCCCATGTCTCTTCATAACCTTTTTTATGCTGCCACTGGACCTTGACCATAGGCACTTCTTTGTTACACATAGTCTCTATCTTCCGATACAAATTGTCATCGATCTCTCCATATAATTCAGGCGAACATCAACCTGAATATTATCTAGAGTAACAATTGTTGACTCGTCAGCCACACACTTCCAAGGCTGAGACACATGGAAGGTTTTACGGATCTGGATGAGCTCATCAGGAAAATCCAACCGGTATGTAACCTTGTCCACCCGGGCCATAATCCTAAAAGATCCAATGAATATGGGGCCCAACTTCCCCTACTTCCGAAATCGGATGACACCTTTCGAAGGTGATACATTGAGAAGCACCAAGTCTCCAACCTGGAACTCGAGTTATGAACGTCACCAATCTGCATAACTCTTTTGCCAGCTTTGCACGACTCGTAATCTGTCACACACCCGCTGAATCAACTCAGTGGTCTTGATTACAGCCTCAGGACTCCCCATGACTTGATGCCCGACCTTTCCCAACAAATCGGGGTCCTGCACCTTCTCCCATACAACATCTCAAATGGTGTTTAGTCAATATTGGCATGATAATTGTTGTTATGGGAGCACTCAGCCAGTGGAAGATAAGTATCCCAACTCCCTCCAAAGTGTATCACATAAGCTAGAGAATATCTTCTAGTGTCAAAATCGTCCGCTCGCTTTGGCCGTCAGTCTGGGGATGGTATGATGTACTAAAATGCAATTGAATACCTAACTCCTCATGAAACTTCCTCAAAAACCTGGATGTGAAACAAACATCCCAGTCTGAAACCACCAAAATTGGCACCCCGTGCCGAACTACCCCTTCCCAAACGTAGATGTTAGCTAACTTCTCAGCGGATATTCTCTCGGTAATCTCTTCCCACTTCCACATAGGGATGGGTAAGGGTTGCATCTTTTCGTGGGGTCTCTGATGCTCGGCCTTGACTTTCTTGTAATTCAAGAACTGCTCAACAAACCAAACTATCTCCCTCTTCATACAGGGCTACCAATAGCTCAACCTCAGATCCTTATACATCTTCGTGGCCCCCAGATGGATAGATAACTTTGACTTATGATCTTCCTCTAGAACTGTTTGTCTCACCCTACGTGATGTCGAAGCCCAAACTATACCACATTGAGTCAACAACCCCTGACTATCTCTGACAAATAAGGGAATCTGTCCCTTGATCCGCTCAGCCTTCCAATTCTCCATTTTCAATCCCTCCACCCGAGCCTTCTTTATCAAATACAACAAAGGCTAAGTGATAATCATCCTCAAGCAAATATCCCTGATAGAAGAACTTACGGCATTGCGAATCAAAGCATCGGTCACCACATTGACCTTCTTAGGGTGGTATAAGATATTGCAATCATAATCCTTTAACACATCCAACCATCTTCGCTGCCGCATATTCAGATTCGCCTGGTCCATCAAGTACCTCAAACTCTTGTGATCAGTGTAGATAGTACCCCGAACCCCATACATATAGTGTCTCAAGATCTTGAGGGAAAAAATCACATCCCCAACTCCAAATCATGCATATGGTAGTTCACTTTCTGTGACTTCAGCTGCCTCAAAGCGTAAGCAATCATATGACCCATCTGCATAAGAACAACACCCAAACCCAAAATAGAGGCCTCACAATAAGCCACAAAATCATCCAAACCCTCAGGAAGCACGAGAATCAGGGACTCACACAATCTCTGCCTCAGTGTCTCAAAAGCTAACTGTTGATAATGCCCCCACCAAAAAGTCACATTCTTCTTTGTCAAATGAGTCAAAGGCACTACAATTTTGGAGAAATCCTGAATAAATACCCGATAATATCATTCGAGGCCTAATACACTCTGAATCTCAGATGCGGTCCTTGGAACATCCTATCTCATCATGGCCTCGATCTTGGTCGGGTCAGCCAAGATACCCTTCTGGTTGACGATGTGCCCCAGGAACTGCACCTCGCGCAACCAAAATCACATTTAATGAATTTGGCATAAAGCATCTCCCTCCTCAGGGTCTCTAACACCTTTCGTAAATGTTCCTCGTGCTGCTCCTTAGTCTTGGAGTAGACCAAAATACATCAATAAATACAATCACATACCGATCCAACATTGACCTGCAAACTCAATTCATGAGATCCATGAACACTGCTGGTGCATTAGTGAGCCCAATAACATCACCACGAACTCGTAATGGTCACAACGAGTCCTGAAGGATGTCTTTTGTACATCAGCATCCTTTAACCTCATTTGATGGTACCCCGATCGTAAACCAATCTTGGAAAACCAAGATGCAATCTGAATCTGATCAAACAAATTATCAAACCTTGGAAGTGGGTAACGGTTCTTCATGGTTAGCTTATTCAACTCTTGGTAATCAATGCACATTCTATGTGAACTGTCATTCTTCGTCACAAACAGAATCGGTGCTCCCCATAGAGAGCTTCTCATATGAAGAAAACCCTTGTCTAGCAGTTCCTAAAGCTACATAGACAACTCCTGCATCTCTTTTGGGGATAGGGGATAAGGCGCCTTGGATATCGGAATCGCACCAGGAACCAGATCAATCCGAAACTTAAACTGTCTCTCGGGAGGCACTCCTGGTAATTCCTCAGGATACACATCAGGGAAATCCCGAACAATGGGCACCCCCTCAACTCCGTCATAACCTCAACTCTAGTGTTTGCAAGATTAGCTATGAACCCAGAACAACCATGCTGCAAATATCTCCTAGCTCTCACAGCTGAATAGAGAATTGGTCCATATGAAGCTCTGTCGCCAAGAATAACCAGTTCTCCTTTACTTGGGGTTCTAACTCTCACCAAATGCCGCTCGCAATCAATCTTGGCCCCATTGAGGCCCAACCAATCCATCCTGATGATAAATTTTGATCCTCTCAAGGGAATCTGCACCAAATTGTTTGGTCAAAATTATGATTTATACTTTACTTTTCTAGGAAAATGTATTTTTGTGTCTTGGACCGTAAACAACTTGGTGTTTACGGTCGTATACGTGTTTACGGTTGTGTTTACGACCGTAAACAGGTTTACAGTCGTAAACCCATTTACAGACCATGTTCTCCATATTCATATAAAATAGATGTTAGGTGGGTGAGGAGTGCATGAGAGGACAAGGAGCTTAAGTGTGTGTATTTAAGGTGTTTTGGAGAGAGAAACAAGAGAGAAGAGCTAGTGTGTGAACTATGTGTATGGAGCATCATTATATTCATTGAATACATCATAGATTCAAGTTATTCTTCTTCTCCTTCTCTTCTATTTGATCTGGCATCATCCAATTGATTGGGATTCCGCACCATCAGTTGGATCTGATTGATACACAAGTATATTTGGGGACTTACACAAATCAATAGAGTATCTCTTACTAAACAGATTCAGGACACACCCACGAGGAATCCTTGAAGCACTCACAGTACAGTTATCCACAATCTCAACCTTTTTTTGTAGGAAATCCAAAGTACCTGGAGAATCGCAAGTTTTTTCTAAGTGTAAAAGATACAAAGGATCGGGTAGCACCCGAATCAAACATGACACGAGTGGTCATACCATTGACCAAAAAGGTCCCTATACTAGATCAAAATAATCATAAGCATAAACAAAGAAAGCAATAAAAGATAGAGATAATTCACATACCAGAAACCACATCCGGCGCGGCACGGGCCTCATTGGTGGTAAGCTAGAATGCCCTGCTCTTCACCACAGGAGCTTCTGCCTTGCCCTGGCGGCCATCATTAATCCTCAATGTGGCTGGTGCAGGCGCCGCCACGGCTCCCCTAACAATCTCGGACAATTAGCCTTTTTATGGCCGATATGATTGCAATGAAAGCAAATCAGATCATTCCTGGGGAAGTCCCTTCTCATGTGGCTTGACTAACCACAACCAAAACATATTGAAACCGACACTCGACACGCTCCGTGATGCGGCTTGCCACACTTACTGTAGTGGCTGCGGCCATGCGGGCCACTGACACTTGAATCGGAAGTCTTGGGCCTCTTAGCCTCGCCCACCGCTGTCTATGTCTGCTTCGGATTCCGCTTCGACCTAAGCTCTAACTCAATCTCCCACTCACAGGCCTTTTCAATCATATCATTTAGGGTCTTGAACCCCAAAAAGCTCACGAACTCCCTAATATCCTCTCTCAACATGCCATGGTATCTCATCTTCCTCATCTCCTCACCCACAGCATACTGCGGGACAAACAAAGTCCTCTCTGTAAATTTGGCGGTGATCTACGCCATAGTTTCAATAGTCTGGCAAAGGTCTTGGAACTCCTTCGCCAGCTGCTGCACCTCGATAGCTGGTACAAACTCCCACTAGAACCTCTAAACAAAATTCTCCCAGGTCATTACTGCCACTGTCGCTACCCTTACCGCTCGACTAACATCCTCCCACTAGTCTCGTGATTGGTCCCTAAATAGGTATGATGCAAATCCCACATTTGCCCCTTCAGGAAAAGAACTCGTCTATTGAGCATTCTCCATGTCAGTGATCCATTGTCGGCTAGCGATAGGGTCCTTAGCCCCAAAGAACTCAGGAGCTACACATGCCTTGAACTCCCGGAATGAGGGAGCTCGAGCTCCTATCTGGCCCACAACAATCTCAGCTCGAAAGGTCTTGTGTCTCTCATTCATTAACTTCAAAATCCCCTCCTTGATGGTATCGAACAACACAGGAGTAGCATCCAAGATACCATGAGTAACCTCAGCCGAAATGAACTTGCACAGACGCTCATCAACCGGTTCTGCGCCAGAACCAGAACTAGATCTAGAACCTCCTCGAGTAATCATCATCATCCTCCAAACTGAAACACAACATATAAACAATCAACCTAAGACTCGAGGGGATTCCCCTACATAAGCCTCCTTAGAGTTACTAGGGCTTCTCTTGTCTCAGGTACAAGTCATGTGCTTCTAGTAGTATGGGTCCAATACTACTTTTCACACCTACCTATAACTTCCTCAAGGTCATGTTGGATTAGATGTCTAAGCCAATAACTATTATTGGTATGTACTTGACCCGAGAGTAGCATGGTTCATTTGGGTTGCATATCATCAGGGCAATTTGTTAGGATGGATTCTTGAGAGAAGGTTATATATGATTTGTTAAAATATTATAAGTTATAATATATTAATATGGAATCATATGTTTTAATTAGTATTGATCAAGAATTAATTTGGAATTAATTTTGTGATCAAAAGAGTCTAATTATATCTATGGGGACTAATTATGGTAATTAGTTATATTTATATGTGTTGGGATTATGATCCATGTTGGACCAAGTTTATACATGGATACATACAGAGTTGGGCCACATGAACCATGGATCATAAACCTATGGGTATGGATTTGGGTTATACCCATGACCCTTGGAATCCACCATATAAATAGGTTGCTTCATGACCAAAAACGTGTACTTCTAGTTCTTAGAGAAACATGGTGGGTTTTGGGTGCATGTAATTCTCTCTCAAGTTCCACCTTTGTTCATGATGTGTTGTGACTTCATTTGAGGCTTCCACACTATTGGGGTTAAGCTCTTAAGACCAAATACATTAAGACTTCAAGCTACAAAAAAGGTATGTTACCCTAACTAGTATCTTTTATGGTATATATCAATTGCATGCTAGTTATAAGCTTAATACCATGGAAAGATCATTGCATGTATAATTAGTGAAAACATAGATCCAAGGTATTTAGGATTGTATGTGCACTATAGGATGTTGTAGTATACAAAACCCATCAGGCCAGTCATTATTCTTATAAATCATCGCACTAAAACCACAAACCAAACCTATGCTATACAACATACATATCTTAGACTCTCCTAGGAAGTCTCAACTCCCACCATTTGCAATCCCAAGAACCTCAACAACACTGATGGTTACCTTATGCATGCAAGTTATACACAACATAGAATCACATAGACTGTCAAATGATGACTATACCCTAAGTCAACAACCAAACAAGGAACATGAAATGAGGCCAAATCGATCATTATAGGCCTATACAATCCTAATTGTATACAACTTTGAAAGCATACACTTAGCAATTAATTGAGCTGATATCAATTCCATGTAATAAATAGCATCAAGTTCCACTAGGCTAGAAGGCATTATGAAAATCAAGCAATTATATCATATGATTCCTGAAGGTATTCTTAGCCCTAACCTTGCATGCAATTCTCATAACAAACATACTACTCATAATACATAGGTATGGATAATTTGGGAACCACTTACTTAAGCTCAACTGATTGCACACATCACACCCCTTCTTCTTAATAAAAATATTTTTAGAAGTTCAGCTTCATTTTTATTAAGAAAAATTATCACTTCCTCAGTTTGAGTTCTGACACACCCGGAAGTGTGCCCGAATCCCTCAAACCAAGGCTCTGATAGCAACTTGTAACATCCCGAAAAAAGGTAATAAATTTTTTCATATAAAAGTCCATCAAATCATTCATTAATTGTTCAAAATCAACACCACGTCATAATATTCAAAACATCAGAGTACAATTGTTTTAAATTCGGAAATTATGAGGGGAGGATGTTGTGTCATCACGTTGGGCCCTTGCATTTTGAACCAGAAGTACCTAAAACCATAAACATAAAGTATAAGCACAAAGCTTAGTGAGTTCCCCAAAGTACCACATACCAATTACACAATTAGGCTTAACCCCGGGGTATAATCCAACCCGATATCACATATGGGCCCCGTAATAGGGCCTTCCCTAGGTGTATTTTAAGCCGATTAACACATATAGGCCCTACGCTAGGGTGTATTTCAACCCAAACATACAGTTGTGGGCCCCGTCCTGGGGTCTATTTCAACCCGAATATATGATTATGGGCCCCACCCTTGGGTGTATTTGAACCCAACATACAATCACATATATACCACATAATGGCTATCATCCTAAGTAATACAATAATGGTTCACCATTGGTGCGTACGACCCATGGATATAGTGAGAAGACTCACCTCCAAAGAATATAACCGTGCCACACACTCAAGCTGTTGCTAATACTGCACCTCACACTAATGATATCCCAAAGAAATTAACCCTAATTAATAATCAGGCTTTTATTCTATAATAGATGGTCCAACCAATCCCATATCCTAAATAGGGGAAAAAAAGTCATTTGTCCTTCTCATTCAGCCCAAATTCTAAAAAGCACAACACTAATGATCCATGGCCTAATTGCTGGAACTGGGCCATACGCCTACAATGCGGAAGGGAATCGGGGTCGAGCTACCGTACGCGCAGTGTACGGGGTTTTACGCCCAACGTACACACTCTAAAGCCAAAAATCCCATTAAGGTCTCAATGCTTTAAGACCTTACGTCCAAACTTTAGATCTGAGCTTATTAAGACCTCTAAGGCCATAAAGTTGCAAACTTTATTCATTTGCATGGCTACAAGGAGCCCAATACTAAGAACCTAGCTTGCCCCATTGTAACACTCGATTCAAGGCACTCTTAATTTTTACCCTTTATATGTAAATGTTTTGCAGTTTTGGTCCATAGGGGGCAGTTTTGCCAATTCTAGAAAAGTTAGAGAACTCTGGGCATACTCCTCGTATGCGGGCGTATGCATACATGGGACAAACCCTAAATTTTAGGGTTTGGACCCTATTTAAACAACAATATGAACCTTGAACCTCTCATTTCTCAACCTCCAAAACCCTTTGAGTCACTTTTCGAAACCTTAGCCCTTATTGAAGAGATTCAACCTTCTTGTGTGTATTTCTAGTGTGTGTTGGTGGGATTTGAAGAAGAAGAGCTTGGAAGCCAGCTTTGTCCAAATGAGATTTGTAAATCAAGATTTCTATCATCATTTCTAGTTTTGTTGAGGTATAAAGCTTTGAACTTGCTCCTTGTTTGCTTAGATCTAGTCTTCATGAAGTTTTGGTCATATGATGAGATCTTATGGATTCCTTCCACTCCAGAAGTGAGGGGTTGCTTCTCTTGATGTTTCTGAGGTCCTTAGTCCATAAAGTTATCATCATGATGGTTATGGATAAACCATGCAGGTGTTTAGGTCATTATGGTGAAAGTAGAATGGTAAAAATGAGGGTTGGGTACTTTTGAACCATGCAAAGACTCCATGTTCATGACTTTATGGATTAAGATGTTTAATAATACTTGGATCTGAAGTTTGGGCTTTTTGTTGCAAATATGAAGCACTTTATGGGCACGTACACAGGGCGTATGTATGTGTACGCTGCATGTATGCTGCCCGGTCCCCGATCTTGCATGCTTAGTGAGTACGTAAGGCATACTCAGCTGCCGTTGACTTCAGTTGACTTTCACGGTTTGAGCCGCATATTGTCTTCTGACTTTAGGCCACTGCTAGACTTTAGGCCTTCTTGGATTTAGGCCCATGATGGGTTTTGGGTTTATTTAGGAATTTGGGCAATATTAGGCTTTTTGGGGCTATTGGATTAGGCCTCGATATTATTTGATGATGTTAACGCGGGGATTTTCCGAATCAGCAGTCTGAGATTTTATTTGAGATATTCAGTAGCTAGAGGTGAGTTTCCTCACTGTGCTTAGTGGGTCGAAGGCACCAATGCTGGTCCATGATTTATTATGTTTAGGATGCTACTTGTCTGCGTGACTCATGCGTGTAATATGTATTCATATGTCTACCGGGCGGGGACTGATGATTATATTGTATACTATTTATCTTTATGATTTTTATGCATTTGTTTATATGTTGTATGTATACCGGGCAGGGCCTGATGATTGATAAATCTGTTCCGAGTGGGGCCTGATGAAGGACGGGGCCTATTATATGTTTGATATGTGTTATTTTGGGTAACTCAGTAAGCTTTGAGCTTACGGTTTTCATTTTATGTTTCAGGTACTTCTAGTTCGAAGGGGAAGAGCCTGGGATGATTGCGGTGCACACACCACATTGTTCTGCATTTTATATCACTCTGATGTACTTGGATTTTTATTTTATGTTGTTTTGGATAATGGTTTTGTTATTTTAAAAATATAAATTTTTAGTCTTAATTTTTGGGTCGTTGCAAGTTGGTATCAGAGACTTAGTTTGAGGGATTCGGGCACACTCTCGGGTGTGTCTGAACTCCAACTGAGGATTTGGTAGAATTTTCAAAAAGAAAATGTTGTATAAAAGGGTTTCTAATAAAATAAAATGGATGTGGTGCATGAAATCGACCGAGTTCATGTAAGTTTTCCCAAAATACCCATACATGTTTTATGATATGCTTGATCTGTGAATCTATGAATCGCATGCTAGATTCGGGCTAAGGATCTAGGAGAGATACCTTTATATGCCTGGTGTGTGAGCTTGTAGAATTACATGCTGGTACTGATCAATTAGTGATAGGATGGCGTGTTTAGGTTATGCTTTATTCTGATTACTCAATGCTCGAATGGTTCTTGTTTTGTGCTTTTTAGAAGTTCTCATTAACTTCAGCTAACTAGGAAGTGAATATGCTAAGTTACATATTAATGAGACTAAATAACTTTAGAAGGTTAGGTTTTAAATCTATGTTGTAGCTTTTGTTTGAGTCCAACCATTGTAGTGTGAAACCTTTCATTCGAAGAATTATTTGGTGTTAGTGATATGTAATTGTATTCGTGAGCTAGTTAGAGGTGGTTAGAGGGAGTTCCTTCTGCAGCTGATGGCGAAGAGTGGTGTGATGATTGCCCTTGAAAGCCTATGAAGAGATTTAGGGTTGGGAGCCTTGTCTTGTTTAGGGTTGTATGTATGGATAAGGGAGTGACTTGGAGGATTCGGGGTGTTCCTTAAGGAAATTATAGATAGATGTGGAAGGTATTATGGGCCCATACTAATGGAAGTAGAGGATCCATACTCTAGTCAAGGAAAGCTGTGATGATACCAGGAAGCTTGTAGAGTACGGGACTGCTCAATGTCTATTTATGTGTGTTCTGATGTTTGGTGTGGTCTATTTTCAGTATGGTGGTCACACAAGGAGGTTCTTATAGTGGCTCTGGTTCAGGCTCTAGAGCCGGACAGTTGGATGGGCAGATGCGGGAGTTCATTTCGTCTGAGGTCACCTGCAACATACATGAGCAGACTCCTGTGATCATTGGTACGGTCAAGGAGGGCATTTTGGAGATTTTGGATGAGCACTTGAGCGCTTTTCGTTCTGAGATAGTGGCATTTATGGGAGCTCATATGTTGACTTTCAGGGAGTTTTGAGCATGTGGGGCTCCAGAGTACTTTAAGGAGAAGGACCCGGTCACAAGCAAATGTTCGTTAGCGAATGCCGCTAATGCCTTCCACACCAATAGTTGTCTTGATGTGGCAAAGGTCAGACTTGCTTCCAGTCTTCTGAAGGATAGAGCTTGAGATTGGTGGGAGGAGGTTGGACATGCCATAGGGGACGATACGGTTGATTCGATGTCATGGGATGACTTTATGATGGTATTTTGAGTTGAGTTTGCGCTAGTGATTGAGGTGCAACAGTTGGTGAGGGAGTTTCTGGACCTTCGCCAGACCACTGAGATGGTGGCTGAGATCACCGTGATGTTTAGTGAGAGGGCCTTGTTGGTTCCGCAGTATATGGTGGATGATGAGATGAAGAAGGTGAGATACCATGAGATGTTGAGGAGTGATATTTTACAGTTTGTGAGCCGATACAGTTGTAGGACACTGGAGGATATGATTGCGAGAGCCAGAGGGAGAGATATTGATTTGGAGATGGAGAGGAAGAGGAAGCAATATCAATTTCATGGTTTATGGAGTTCGAGCAAAAGGCCCAAGTTATTTGATACGAGATCGAGAGGCCAAAAGGGTCGGAGCCGTTGTGGAAAGTGCGAAAAGACGCACGATGGATTATTGATGGCCAATTGCCTGAGTTTGACAGCAACGGGACCAGTGGTAGCACCCGCTCCGGCGACTTTGCAGATTATTGATGGTCGCCGGGGTAAGGCGGATTCGCCTTTTGTGAGGAGTAGGGATTTTCAGCTAACAACCGAGCAGGCTCATGCAACACCTGATGTGGTGACGGGTATGTATTTTCTCCCCATCTCTTTATTTATGTTGATTTTATGCTTATTTTTTTTGTGTTTTGTTATAGGATCGTTCCTTGTGAATGGTATCTCTGCCTTGGTATATTTTGATTTGGGGGATACCTGATCTTTTGTATCTCTTACGCTTAGCAAGAGGTTTGTTGGTCCTCCGGGGGAGCTGGATTGTCCATTAGTGGTTGAGATTGTGGATGATCGATCTGTTCGGGTATCGAGGGTTTATCGTGGTTGTGTTCTGGACATGTTCAGCGAGCAGTATCCAATTGATTTGTTTCCTATTCCTTTGCGTGTGAACAAGGTTATTGTAGGGATGTACTGGTTGACCCCCAATGGGACAGTGATTGATTGCGAGAATCAGATGGTATGTATTCAGACCCCATGCGGGGGAGAGTTAGTGGTTCAGGGAGAGAGTGATCAGCATGGGTCGAGACTATGTTCAGCAGTGCCATACATTATCTTCAAGAAGGTTATTCCAGATATGTTGCCTATGTTATGGATACCCGAGGGAAGGGTAAGGCGATTGTAGATGATGTGCGTATTATACGAGAGTACTCGGATGTGTTTCCTGAGTAGTTTCTTGGAGTGCCTCTGGAGAGGAAAGTGGAGTTTTAGATTGACTTGGTTCTTGGTGTGACTATGATTGCCCAAGCACTGTATCAGTTAGCTCCTCTAGAGATCCAGAAGTTGTCTTCACAGTTACAGAATTTGTTAGACAAGGAGTTCATAAGACTGATTAGTTAACTGTGGGGAGCGTCGATCTTATTTGTAAGGAAGAAGGATGGATCATATCGGATGTGTAATGACTATCGAGAGCTGATTAAACTAACGATGAAGAACTGTTATCTACTCCTGAGGATTGATGAATTGTGTGACCAACTTCATGGTACATCTTGGTTTTTTAAAAAATGATCTACGTTCGGCTTATCATCAGATGAGGGTTCGAGAGGACGATGTGCAAAAGACGGCCTTCCGAACTCGTTATGGTCATTACGAGTTTGGTGATGCCCTTTTAGCTTACCAATGCTCTAGCTGCGTTCATGGACCTTATTAACCGCATATGCAAGATGATGTTGGATCGTTCTGTGATTGTATTCATTGATGACATCCTAGTCTATTCCAAGACCCAGGAGCTGCATGAGGAGAATTTGAGGGAGGTATTGGAGACTCTGAGGAGGGAGAGAGTGTATGCGGAGTTCTCTAAGTATGAGTTTAGGTTGCGCGTGGTGCAGTTTCTGGGGCATCTTGTCAACCAGAATGGTATTCTGGTTGATCCGGCCAACGTTGAGGTCGTGATGAGGTGGGAGGTTTCAAGGTCTCCATATGAGATTCGGAGTTTCCTTGGGTTGGCAGGTTACTACCGGAGATTCATTAAGGATTTCTCCAAGATCGCGATTCCTCTGGCCCGATTGATAAAGAAGTTTGTCACTTTTCGCTAGGGGCCTGAGCAGCAGACAACTTGTGATACCTTGAGACATAGATTGTATGAGGCGCCAATTCTGACCCTGCCGGAGGGTGTTGAGGATTTTGTAGTTAATTATGATGCGTCGATCACAGCTTTGGATACAGTTCTGATGCAAAGGGGTCTCGTTATTGCTTATGCTTCGAGGCAACTGAAGCCTCGTGTGTGCACTGCAATCACCCCCAGATCTTCCCTTTTGCACCAAAAGTACCTGAAACATAAAATAATAACCATAAGCACGAAGCTTAGTGAGTTTGCCCCCAAATAACACATACAAAAATATATTGGGCCCCGCCCGATGAGTGTAATGGGCCCCACCTTAACTCGCATAACGGGCCCTGCCCACTGAGTATAATGGGCCTCTCCATAAATTGCATAACGGGCCTCGCCCTAACTCTCACAACAAGCCCCGCCCAACCAAAAAACATACAATTATAACAAAAAATAACATACAGATTAAAAACATACACATGCAAGAGTGAGACATACATCTAGCACCATAACATAATAAACAATGGGTCAGCATTGGTGCCTTCGACCCGCTAACCATGGCGAGGAAGACTCACCTTATACTATTGAATCTAACAAATAAATCTCTAGCTGCTGGTCCGAAAATTCCCGCGCTATCATCATAAAATAACATCAAATTAATAAATAGATCCCGACTTACACTAAGAGTCCAAACTAGGGTAAAAGACCGTTTAACCCTCTACTATAACTTGGCCCAATGCCAAAGCCCAAACCAACTACTCAAAAAGGCCCGGTTCCGAAAATAGTCACCCAAGCCCAATTATGGCCCAATCTTCCAAATTGGGCCCAAATCCCTTCGTGGGCCTCCCTCCAAAAGAGTCCAAACTGAAAATATGATGACCCAACAAAGCCCTAAACTCCTAAGGTCCGCACACAGCCCGAAACATAGAAGCTCAAATCCAAAGCCCGCCTGCTGAGTACGCGGGGCGTACTCAACACGTACGCTTACCGTACACGCTCTAGGATAGTATGCGCATCATACCAGCTTGTACACCCGACGTACTCCCCAGTTGGTTACCCCACATCAATAAGTACTTAATCCATTCAGTCCCTACTCGATACTCTCATATCTTGTCTCAAAAGATGATTTATCACGTAAAGTTGGCAACTTTACGTGCATGCATGGCTTAATGGGACTCTAGAGCTCAAAAGAGCTTAACAAAGGTTCTTAACACATGTATGAGTCCATATAAACCATAGCGTTTGCATTTTTATGCTTAAAGGACCCCTAAAATGTCCAGATCTAAAAGGTTAAGCTTCTGAAATGGCCTTATCTCACAAGGACAAACCAAAAGGGATCAAACTAGCCATAAACAAGCGCAAAAGAAGATCTATACAAGGAGCTGAAAAGTTATGGACTTTATACTTCAAAAGTCACGAAATGATGAAGCTAAATATGGATCTCTAAGCTCTTCTCCAAAGAATGAGTCTTCAATGTTCTTTTACCACTTCACAATACACTAAAACATACCAAACTGCTTCATAAGAGCTCAAGAACAACAAAACAAAGGCTAAGGGAGAGGTTAGGGTTTTCAAGATGTGGAGGCCGGTCTGAAATGGTTAGGAGATGGGTTAAAGAAGCTTAAATATGGAAAAATAATCCTTAAAATTAGGGTTTGTTCTAAGCCAGTGTACACCCAACGTAACTCCACGTACGCCTAGCATACGTGGTCGATGCCCGCGATCATGATCCAGCTAGTACACTAAGCATACTCAGAAGTATGGCCTGCGTACTAGCCAGAGGACCAATAATGCAATTATTCTATTAAGAAAGGGTTAAAAGGCACTTACAAGGTCCAAATGCTACAGCCTGAGGTATTTGATGGATCAGCCAAATATGAACATGAGGCAATGCCAGTGGGTGAATGTGGTGAAGGATTATGATTGTGAGATGCTTTACCATCCAGAGAAGACCAATGTGGTGGCCGATGTACTCAACCGCAAGGTGGTCGCGAATCCGTTCATGGATATTTGTTTGAGGATGACAGTGATTACTCCACTCTTGGAGCAGATTCGAGAGGCTCAGGTTGAGGCTATGAAGGAAGAGCATCAGAAGAGTGATTGCATAGTGGGTCATGTGGCTCCCTTCTATTATGATTGAAGGGGGTTGTTGACTCTCCATCGTAGGGTGTAGGTTCCTTAATGTGGAGGTGCATGCCAGGTACTGATGGAGGAGATGCAAAAATCAAGGTTCTCTATCCATCTCGGATAAACAAAAATGCATAAAGATCTTTGTCCTGATTATTGGTGGCCATGTATGAAGCAGGATGTAGCTTGGTATGTAGAGAGGTGGTTGACTTGCAAGAAAGTCAAGGCCAAACATCAGCGGCCTCACGACAAGATGCACCCGTTAGACATTCCCGTTTGGAAATCGGAAGACATTACAATGGATTTCATCACGAAGTTGCCTTGGACAGCGTGCAGAGTGGATTCAATTTGGTTCATCGTGCATCGATTGACGAAGAGTGCATATTTTAGTCTGATTCAAGAAAGTATCTCTACGAAGAAGTTGGCCGACATATACATCAGGGAGTTTGTGGCACGTCATGGTGTTCGGGTTTCAGTAGTTTCAGATAGGGATGTTCATTTTACTTCCAGGTTTTGGAAGAGGTTTCACGAGGAGTTGAGTACTCATCTACACTTCAGCACGACTTTCCACCCACAAAATGATGCACAGAGTGAGCGGACTATCCAGACCTTGGAGGATATGCTGTGAGCATCTGTATTGGATTTTGGTAGGAGTTGGGATGCGTATCTCCCTTTGGCGGAGTTTTCGTATAACAACATTGATCACTCCAACATCGATCAACCTCCTTTTGAGATTCTCTATGGGAGGAAATGTAGGACCCCGATATGCTGGGGTGAGGTTGGTTAACGATTCATGGGGAGTATCGAAGTGGTACTTAAGACTACCGTGTTGATTTAGCAGGTTCGGAGTAGACTTCTGACATCACAGAGTCGGTAGAAGAGTTTGTTGGATTAGGTGTCTAAGCCGATAACTATAATTGGTATGTACTTGACCCGATAGTAGCATGGTCCTTTTGGGTTGCGTTCACCATAACAACTTGACTGGATGAGTTATGAGAAAAAAGGTTAATTTTGATTTATTAATATATTATATGAACAATATATTAATGGAGAAATCATATTATTTAATTAATATTGATTAAGAATTAATTTGGAATTAATTTATTGATCAAAATAGATTAATTAAATTAAAGGGGACTTATATTGTAATTATAAGATAACTGCAAGATCGGCTATGGACTCCTAAAAGAAGGAGGTGGACGAATTCTATAGAAGCCCATAGAAGAATTCGTCCAGATGGGGCCTTCTGGAAGGATCTACTGGACTGTTTAAGGCCTAAGCAATCATATTAGGGTTTTGACTGAAACCCTAACAACTCAGCTATATAAAGACCCTATGGGACTCCTAATTTCAGCCACTGAATCCTAAGAAGGACAACCAACCAATTTTGTGATCCCTAGCCTCTCTCTCATATTCTTCCAACTTGCTTTTGGTGTTTGTGATCTATTAAAGGTATCACATTTTTGGTACTAAGCTCTTGAAAGGCAAAGATCACGCAAGTAGTAATTGAAAGGTAATATTCTAACTTTGTATTAGATATAAATTTCGAAATATAGCATGCTAGAATAGGGTTATGTTGGATTAGTGTCTAAGTCCATAACTATTTTGGTATGTACTTGACCCGATGGTGCATGGTCCTTTTGGGTTGCCTTCACCAAAGCAACTTGATAGGATGAATTATGGAGAGAAAGGATTAAATATGATTTATTAATATATTATGGGAATAATATATTAAAGGAGAAATCATATTGTTTAATTAATATTAGTCAATAATTAATTGGTAATTAGTTTTGTGACTAAAAGAGATTAATTAAACTTAAGGGACTGGAATTGTAATTATAAGATAATTGTAATTTGGGCCATGGATTGCCTTGTATTAAGGGGTGGACGAATTCTATGGGGAAACCCAAGAAGAAATCGTCCAAGGCCTTAAGGAAAGGGATCCATGGGTTGCTTAGGGCTTAAGCATCCAAATTAGGGTTTCCTTGTTAAGACAACCCTAATAGCCTCCTATATATAGATCCCTTATGACCTAAAAACGTGGCTAAGACTTCTTCTAGGGTTTCACACGTTTTTGGGCAGCCTTCATCCTCTCTCCTCTTCATCCTCTTGCTTATGGTGTTTGTGAACCATTAGAGGAGTGACATTTGTGACTCTAAGCTTTCTAAAGTCAATACAAGGAGGAATTGGATTGTTATTGCTACATAACAATCAAGGTAATATCTTAAACGCATTCTGATGTTAATATGATTACTTGTATGCCAAAATTAGGGTTTATAGTCTTGGATAACTTGCATGTACAATAGAGAAACCTAGATCCAAGCATTAGGGTTTGTATGAGCACATAGGATGTTCTTAGGACCAAAACCCATCAGGTTCATGCTTTGGATAAATAATATTGTATGATAACTTGAGAAAGACCTAGATCCAAGGCATTAGGGTTGCATGTGCACCATAGGATTGATGTAATGCTCATAACTCAATAGAGTTATGCTGACAAACGCCGATTAGACAAAGAGTTTCAGGTTGGGGATACGGTCCTCCTGAAGGTGTCGCCTTGGAAAGGTGTCATCCGATTCAGGAAGAGGGGAAAGTTGGCACCCAGGTACATTGATCCTTTCAGGGTTTTGTGTGGTTGGGCCGGGTTGCTTATCACTTGGACCTTCCTAAGGAGCTTAGTCAGATCCATAGCATGTTTCACGTATCTAGGGTGCATAAATGTTTGGTTGATGATTCTGTAGTGGTTCCATTAGAGGATATTTAGGTGGATGATTGCCTGAATTATTTCGAGAGACCGGTGGCAATCCTTGACCGGAAGACAAAAACCTTGAGGAAAAAGGTTGTTGAGTTGGTGAAGGTGCAGTGACAACACCACAAGGGCTCATAATGGAAATGGGAGCCCGAGGACGAGATGAGGGAGCATTAGCTAGAAT